>NC_140973.1:4643087-4755587 GCF_056783735.1 Eptatretus burgeri | reverse complement strand
TGCGTTCGTCTTTGATTGTCGAGGAAAGGGGTTAATACAGCAATTTCTCGCACGTGTTTGTTTTCCCGCCATTTTTTTTTTGACGTGGATATTCGCCAAAGGATGCAGATTGTCAACGACCTGTACAAAGATATCCTCACAGCCGTTTACCTGCATCGAAACGATCACATTTTAGGATGAATGCAGCTGGGGCATCTCCTGAGGTCGTGTCGCCTGGACCTTTTCAGATGTGGGCCTCCACTCCAGCTGATGACATCCTAACACGATTGCTGTCCAGCATCGAAAGACAGTTTCAGCAACAATGTTATAGGTTTGTCCTTATTGGATCAATTAGAATGCTTGGGATGATGCATGCCGCACCATGACGAGAGAGAGAGACAAACACAGAGACAAAGATAAAGGAGAGAAACAGGCCATAGGTATGTGTACTCACCCCCGAGAACTCATGTCTTGATTTGAATATAAACTGCCATCCTGGTGTTTCACATGCAAGGCGATTCATCGAAGTATGTGTGCCGTCCCTCGGATGGACGTTAAACTAGGGGTTTAGCCCACCAGCATTAGTCTGGAGACGTTCAAGATCCCACGGTGTCCTTCGTGAAGAGCATGTCTGAGAGTGGGTGATCTCTCACCAGCATCCCGAAGAAATTACAAATTCCAGCCTGCTAGTGAGTGTTTGGTCTGCTCTTCTTGGAAGTTCCTCAACATGAGGTTACACTCACTGCTTGCAGTTTTATGCAATGTGTGGTTCCTGTCTGGGCAGCGGCTTCTGCACTGCAAGGTAATTCACCAGGTGGTTCACAAGTCCAAAGTCAACGGCCTTCTTCAGATACTAAGGATAACCTATACAGTATGTCCACACCAAACAAAGGCTCCTGTGCCAGGAAACTAACGAGTCAGTGGATCTCTGTACCAATTGGTCCATGCAACGTGACATGGTTAGCATACCTGAAACACGTGTGAGTGATCTTGTTCCGAAAGCAGAAACCGACACCTGGAAGCACGGCCTCAGTGTTCTCCATGCAGGACACCGAGGAGATAGGTAAGAGGAGTATTCAAAAGGTTTTGGGAATGAGGTCCAAGAAGGACACCAACGTTTAATATTTTTCGTTTTCCTGCGCGTTAGTAAGGAAATATCTTCTTACGTACACTTGTACATTGAAAAATAAATATCGTCCACATGTCAGACTCTTGAGAGTATCTCGTTCAGAGGACGTTTGACCACCCCGCGTCATTGTATCGAAACACGCAACTATCGACCAATTCTGAACGAACACGGCCCAAAACCACCGTGCACCTGTTTTGGCCACACACACACCTTGATAAACACCAATATTTACACACACACACACACACACACACACACACACACACACACACACACACACACACACACACACACACACACACACACACACACACACACACACACACACACACACACACACACTCGATCCCATCCCTGTACACCAAATTTCATCAGTTTGGGTTATAGTTCTTTCGCAGCATGACACTTACATTCTAATCAACCGAGCAAGTGCGGGGAGACTAATTATCGTACACGAAGGGATGGGATCTTGTGCGGCCTCACAGCTGCATCAGCGCATACACGACTGCCCGGACAACGTGCCTCCGTGCCACATGGCAAGAGTGTGCCCACTTTCATGCGTTTTGCAGCACATGGCCATTGGTTTACTTCGGAACCTTGCCTGGACAGGCCTGAGCTTTTAAATAGCTTTTCCTGTGCAATAAAATCTTGGTTTCAATCAGAGCCCCTGCGGCCACAAACATGCAATTATTTTGGCTGTAATATAATCATGACACGAGCCCTCGGCGAACTCCCTGATTTTGAGTCACTTTCCGCAATAAGAGCAGACAAGCGAGTGGATAAGAAAGAGTGAATTGACAGGTAAGTCAGGTACCTGGTGTAAAAGTCATGGAGGGAAGATAATTACCCAATAATATCAATTCTAATAATTAAAGACAAATCTTCGAGGACAAATAGAAGACAAAACAAATGTCCTCCTCACCCAAGAAGGTAGAGAAAGTTCTGCGTAACTTTAACTCTGGTTCGGTGATGGGACCTTGAGATGGTATCGACGTCCATGTCCGCAAATCCTGCTTTGCTGCCATTGCTTCTCTTGTGCCTGCACTCTTCAGCCTGTGTTTCTCATTTGAGTGTCTCCCATCTGCCCCGAAGGCAGCAAATATTTATCTCGTCCACAAGATGGGTTGGAAAACAGATCCTATTAACTACAGGCCAGTAAACAGTAAGCTTACTTCCAACTATAAACAACGTCATGGTTTGTCGCTGCTGTTGTCCAGTCAAATCTTTCCTGCTTTCAAACAACTTGATATCTGACACTTGGTTTTGATTGCGTCATTGTTCCTTAATTCTGCAGGGACATCCTGCTGCTCCTCTCTCAGCATGGTTGGAGGATCAATTTCAAACAACTGCTCAGGACCGTCTCCCTGCTCAGACTGTCGATCTCTCTTGTGATGACGTTGAGTCTATGAGCCCATCACTTCGCCATCACTGATAGCTCGGTGGTCTCTGTCTTCTTCTGCTTCATTTCTGGTCTTGCACACTCTGCCCTCTCCATGCTTTGTCCCCTCCCTCTCCCAGGTATCTGCAGGATGCATGCGGTCCACCAGCAACCCCCTCCGAGTGAAACTGCCAAATCCAAAACTACTGCTCACCTCCACTCAATTATCCCTCTTTCCCCCCCCCCCCCCCACTTGTGGAACCACCTTCCACATCTTCTTCAATCTCATTCTTCCCTCCAGGTCTTCAAGACAGATGTTCACCACCATCTCAAGTCATCCCCCATCCAAAACCATGATCTTTTCTACACCCGTTAAACCACCCCAACCCCTCCCAAAATTTTATGTATCCATCTTGTCCACCCCTTGCGTTTACCCCTAACCCTCATTGTTACCAGCATCCCTTGTTTGTCCATTTCTGTCTACCTTCCTCCTCCGCCCTGCTGTTGTCGTTTCCCCTTTTTCATGCCATCTTTGTTATATTGTGTCCTGGTCTGTTCTGCGTTCTTCCACAAGCCTTGAGACCATGACGAAAAAAAATAGAAAAGAAAAGCTCTGTCAAGTACACAAGGCGGGCTACTTTTCTGGATGGATTTCGGCCTTCTTTCACTCACGAGGTCAACCAGCATGTTGCTCTCAAATTAACCTAATCCTCTCCTTTCCCAGTTGAGGCTGGAGTGCCCTAAGACAGTGTATTAGGCCTAGTCTTGTTCCTCATCTACAAAAACATCCTCTATTTTGCTGTGGAGAATCCTCACTTTCTTTTTGCAGATGACTCCACATTGTGTCACGCGGAACGCCGTCCCACTGACAGACAGGCAGCAGCTTCATCACTCTCTGCTGATCTGGAGTTGACGAGATGCTGGTATATTAAATCTAACATGCCCTTCAATCCTGGAAATTTTCACAGCCTTACGCTGTCACTCCGGAAGGATTGTCAAATGAACCCACCAACCTAATTCCATGACAGGCCACTCACTGCAAGAGGTTCCATCGGTTGAAGGCCAAGGCCTCACCATCAGTCATGACCTCTCCTGGGCTGGCGATAGAGCAAAGTATACCTCCAACATCAGCTGCCAATTTGGCATGCGATGTCGTTCCAAGCCTTTCCTTGGAAAATCAGTACTACTCAGCCGACAAGACCTTTGTCCAAAGCTCATGGAGTACAGCCCTTTCTCAGTCCTCCAACTCTCACGAACAATTTGAAGTTATATCCACTCTTCTAGTTACCTTGTCCAGGTTAAACTCCCAAAATCCAGGCTGACTGCACATCTCAACTCTTGTTCCTCACTTCTCCTATATATGAAGCCAGTTACTGACACCATTCTATTAAACTGTTCCCTCAAGGTCTTCCAGAAGGCGGTGCACCCTCAATCACACAAGTCACCCCTTTTCCTTACCCACCGTCACAGAACCCTGAGGTTGTTTCCTCGATTGATCCGTATCAGCAGGCAAATGTTACTAAAACTTTGGGTTGTTCTAAAACCAAAATACAAAACCCAACGTGGCATGGTAAGACATGATGCATAGTAACACAACGTTACTTGGCCTATAATATAAACATAACAATATAATACGATGTATTATGCTTTCTCCCCTTCTCCCTCCATTTTCAGCTTTGTTGATACATTCTTGGAGAGAGATCATTGAAAAAAGTCCTTCACCATAAAAAAACGTTTCTAATTGCTGAATTATTCCAAATCTGGGAGCAACTGTAAATCTCTCGTACAGTGGCGATCTTTTAGTACAAACTAAAGATTAACTTCACTACAGGCAGGGGTGAAGCTACAGAGAGTGCAGGCATGGGTGAAGCTGCAGAGAGTGCAGGCAGGGGTGAAGCTGCAGAGAGTGCAGGCAGGGGTGAAGCTGAAGAGAGTGCAGGCAGGGGTGAAGCTGCAGAGAGTGCAGGCAGGGGTGAAGCTGCAGAGAGTGCAGGCAGGGGTGAAGCTACAGAGAGTGCAGGCAGGGGTGAAGCTGAAGAGAGTGCAGGCAGGGGTGAAGCTGCAGAGAGTGCAGGCAGGGGTGAAGCTACAGAGAGTGCAGGCAGGGGTGAAGCTGAAGAGAGTGCGGGCAGGGGTGAAGCTGCAGAGAGAGTGCAGGCAGGGGTGAATCTGCAGAGAGTGCAGGTAGGGGTGAAGCTGCAGAGAGTGCAGGTAGGGGTGAATCTGCAGAGAGAGTGCAGGCAGGGGTGAAGCTGCAGAGAGTGCAGGAAAGGGTGAATCTGCAGAGAGTGCAGGCAGGGGTGAAGCTGCAGAGAGTGCAGGCAGGGGTGAAGCTGCAGAGAGTGCAGGTAGGGGTGAAGCTGCAGAGAGAGTGCAGGCAGGGGTGAAGCTGCAGAGAGAGTGCAGGCAGGGGTGAAGCTGCAGAGAGTGCAGGCGGGGGTGAAGCTGCAGAGTGCAGGAAAGGGTGAATCTGCAGAGTGCAGGCAGGGGTGAGGCTGTGGAGAGTGTAGGCAGGGGTGAGGCTGGGGAGAGTGCAGGCAGGGGTGAAGCTGCAGAGTGCAGGCAGGGGTGAGGCTGTGGAGAGTGTAGGCAGGGGTGAGGCTGGGGAGAGTGCAGGCAGGGGTGAGGCTGGGGAGAGTGCAGTCAGGGGTGAAGCTGGGGTGAGTGCAGTCAGGGGTGAAGCTGGGGTGAGTGCAGGCAGGGGTGAGGCTAGGGAGAGTGCAGGCAGGGGTGAGGCTGGGGAGAGTGCAGGCAGGGGTGAGGCTGGGGAGAGTGTTGGCAGGGGTGAGGCTGGGGAGAGTGTTGGCAGGGGTGAGGCTGGGGAGAGTGTGGGCAGGGGTGCGGCTGGGGAGAGTGTTGGCAGGGGTGAGGCTGGGGAGAGTGTTGGCAGGGGTGAAGCTGGGGTGAGTGCAGGCAGGGGTGAAGCTGGGGTGAGTGCAGGCAGGGTTGAAGCTGGGGTGAGTGCAGGCAGGGGTGAAGCTGGGGTGAGTGCACGCAGGGGTGAAGCTGGGGTGAGTGAAGCTGGGGGAGTGCAGGCAGGGTTGAAGCTGGGGTGAGTGCAGGCGGTGTGAGGCCAGGGAGAAGGTTTTTATTGGTGATAAATCTCTTAAATATTTATATTCTTTCTTCTGTATGAAGGATCGCAGACAGACTTACATGTTGTTTTGAAGGAGTGGGAGTTCAGGATATTGAAGGAATCTTAAATGATGTAGTTTCAGGTAATGGCAGGAAGACGTTTGAGCTGTGATATATGTGGAAGCAAATGATATAGGGGAAGTTTACTCAGAGGATTTAAAAAAAATATGTACAGGAGATTGGGTGGCCGAGTGAAAGCAAAGGGCTGTGAGGGACTGTTTACCGGTATGCTTCTGAGAATGGGAAAGGGAATATAATTCATAATTACAGTGATAGAAGCGAACCTATGATTGGAAAAATTGTGAAGGGAGCAGGGTTTGGGAAGTCGAAATCAATGGGAATCATTTCAGGGACAAAGGGTATGTTTCCAAAATGATGACTGGAAGGTGAACATAAAGGTGGTTTGGAGTGGGATTTGAAGGGAATGAAGGCTTTTTTTTGGGTGTTGCAAGACTATAAATGAAGGAAGTGCAAATGATAACATTGGAAACACTAGGCAGCAAAATATAATTTCAGGAAGGGAAAAGTAAGAGAAAAGTTCAATGCCAATGCCAGGAGTTTAAATAACAAGATGGAAGAACTTGAGGGTAAAGTAAATAATGAGGAATACAATGACGAGTCAAATTGAAGCAGAGTCAAATTTGAAGGCCACTATATGTATCGGTGTGATAGGGAAGGGAATATAGGAGGAGATGTAGCAATCTGGGCAAATTGCAATATTGTATCAAGAGAAAGGGATGACATTAAGGAGGGAATTGATGGAGAGGATTGTGTATGGATTGAGATTGGAGAGTGTAAGAATGGTAAGACACTGGAAAAGATACTTTTATAAGGGCACCATGTGTGAGGGAAGAGGAAGAAAGCAAAGTTCATGAATAATTCATAATGGCATGTGGTAAGGAAAGTGTAATGGGGCTTCAATTTACCAGAGATAGATTGGGTCCAGGAGCAGGGAAAGAGCAGAGTGGAAGAGGATTTCCTAGATCTAGTCCAGGATTGCTTTTTAACTGTTTGTCGATATATTAAGCCCATGATTGGGAGTGTCGTGTTCGACCTCCTTTTCAGTAATGCTCCCAATAGGGTAGAGGAAGTGGTAGTCAGGAGGCCCAATGCAGAATAGTGTACGACCCTGCTGATTCCGTGTTAGAATAGTGCAACAGGTGTAAATTGACTGTCCAGACACACAGAAACGTGAATCAACTTGTTGCCAACTCTGGATATGGATAGTATGGCCGCCATGACAGTTTACAAAATGGTCGCCATTAAATACACTTTTCGTCATATTTCAGCCGCAAATTGACATGAAATTACAAAATTAGGGTCGATTTCGATGTTTTTGAGCATGCCTGAGCTGATGGGAGTATAGAAAAAAACATTGCTCCATCCATTTTCTAAAAATAATATGACTTGTTTTTCACTATATTATTTTTAAAGAAATGTTCAGGCTCGAATTAGAATGTCTGATTATACAAACCACAATCAATGAATTTTACAACTTTGCTATAAAATGAACCTAAACTACATAACTGTGTGTTTTTCTGTTACCCAGGACTAACTGAAAAATGAAAGCCGCAAGAATTATCACAGGGGTTCAAGGGATCGAGAAGAAGAAGAGCATGTAGACTGGAATAAATGCTTTATTTGCCAGGACAGTTCAAAAACTAGCAAGTCAACGCCACTTCGAAAGACTACAATCGTTGGTGTGAAAACTGTAGCTGAATGTTGCAAAGAAAGAGAGAAATATAATGACGCTAAATATGTTGACTCATTCTCAAGAATCAGAAAATATTCTGTACCGGAGCACGTCGAAAAGATTCAATGGCACAAATTCTGCTATAGTGACTTTACTCACGCACAAAAAATAGACAGACTGAAGTCAAGGATTCAGCCACAATCTGTGACTTACGCAGAAGAGATACCCACAACATCAGGTTCCTCAGAGAAATACCATGTCCCAAAGTCACTAAGATCCGCGCACAGCGCTATGGATTGGTCAAAATGCGCTTTCTGCCAGACTGACATTCCTGGAAAAGCTGGTGTCCTGACAAATGTTGAATTTGATCACACATCATCCAGGATGCTTAGTTTGGCCCAATTTGACCCCACCATGCGTCACAGGTTTGCAGGTGTTTCAGACTTGATGGCAGCTCGACGGTGCAAATGTACACGGAATGGACTGCCTTGCACGAAAGCATGTGGATGCAAAGCCCTTTGTAGGAACCCGTTCAGTGTACAAGCCGATCAATAGCTCTGAAAATTGTACTTGGGTGTTCTCACAACACTTTTCTCTTCTGCAAAGCAACGTAATTTTGTGTTAGAAAGAATCTGACAGCTGTTGAAATAACCTTTGACTGACTGTAAACCCATCTCCATCAATAGTGCTAAACATTTTCTTTTTCACATTTGTTGCTCGTATGTGCATTTTCAATTTCGTCTTTAAGTTGTCAATTATGTGAAAAGTTGTTATCCAGTACAAAAATAAAGCACAAAATAGTGTTCCTCGTGTCAGATTACATAGTATTTCACAATCATGACAAATTTCTGGCTAGTACAATTTGCAGTAAGAAAAAGACTAAATCTGATGGCGGCCATTTTGATTACTGTCATGGCGGCCATAATATTCAGATGCAGACTTGGCAACAAGTGGAACTAGACTTGGTCATGCCTAGACTCTTCAAAAACACCAGTTGCACCATTCTAACATGAAATCAGCAGCGAACCTATTTTCTAGGCTAGCTACAGATTTTGGCTTCTAGACTATGGGGGTAAGAGAGCATTTTGGGACAAATTAAGTTAAACCAACAGTGACCATAACATAGTAGAGTGTGTGCAAGTATATTCCATTAAGAGTTAGGAGTATATTCCAAAATACTACCTTTCTCCTTGCACACTCACAGGTCTCGATTATTCTTATTCTTCTTTTTCATTCTCCTCTTCTTCCTCCTGCCAGCACACCATCTTTATTCCACTGAGCTGACCCTCTCTCGCCATTACCTTCACGATTTCTTCCTACAACCTTCCTTTCCCGAATCTTACCTCTTCTTCAAAAATACATCAAAAAATAATAATCTTCCTTGTCTCCTTTCGATCTCCACACCTCCTGTAACCACCTGTCTCTCTTTCTCTTCCTGGCATTTTTCATCGACCCAGCAGCTTCACACTGTGTTTACCGTCCAAATTCACCACACACTTCCACGATTTCACTTCAACCTTCCCTTTTCCGAATGTTACGCAATCCTTATTTAAAATAAATAATTTCACTTTTGACTATACACCTCCCAAAGCCACGTGATCTGTTTACACCCCCTGTGTTTACCAATCCTATTTCACCATTCACCTCACGATTTTTTCTACAACACTTCCATGACCTAATCTGATAAACTCTCTCAAACAATAATAATAATATTAATAATAATAAAAACGATCTCTTATAATGCTTCATCTTCCTCTTTCACACGTGTGGTACTTTTTACTGTATCATAATTTACTACTCTTCGACTATTTAAACAGACTGCTCTCAATTCGACCTTTCCTTCATACCTTGCCTAAAATATCCAACTGTTACAACGTTTCTTCTCTCCATTCTCTGAATTCGCCTTTATTACATCGATCAACAAACGTGTTTAATCGCATCTCTGACCTAAAACTTTAAAACCCAGTTTGCGATGAATGTTCACTTTCCATCAACCATTCTTTTTTCCCATTTTCAGTACCAACTCACTCCTCACTCTCAAAGCCACCATCACACTCTTCTCCCTCCAAGCCTCCCTCTCACCTTTCTCAAAAACTCCCCCTCACCTTTCTCCCTCCTCACCTTTCTCCCACCATTCACTCCCCTCACTTATCCTTCTCAAAGTTGCTCCCCCTCTCATCCACAAAGCTGCCTCCTTCCACTGCCCTCTCACCTCCATCTCATCACGAGACCTCCTCAAATCCTCAACCGCCTTCTTCCCCCTCTCTTGTCCCCCCTCTCCCCCAGCACCACAGAGCCTTTTCTCCTCCTCATCCGGCCCCTCCCCTAGCTATTCTGCAATCCTCCACACTTTCAACAACCCTCCTTACCCCCCCCCCACGTCCCTTGTCCTACCCTCACCCTACCCTCCCCCTCCCACCCCTGCACCCAGAGCCCCTCCGCTCCTGCTTCATTAACAGTGTGGACCTCAAATATCCGGGGCCTTCGCTCAAACCTTTCAGATCTTTCCATGCAGGTTGCCACTGACAAACCAGACATAATCTGCCTAACAGAAACTTTCCTCCCCCAAGACGTGTCTGACTCCCAAGGATCTCTCCCTGGTTACTCCCTCCTCCGGTATGACAGACCTGAGCCTCGTCCTAGTGGAGGAGTTGCTCTCTTCATCAAAGACTCTATTCCTCACTCTCCATGCACTGCTCTCACTCCCCCACACCCCCAGGAATACCTCTGGCTACGGCTTCCACTCCACTCCCACCTCATGTTTATATGTGTACTGTAGCATCCACCAAACAGTGATGACTCCATCTACACCTCACTATCTGAAAACATGGACCAACTTCTATCTTCTCATCCAAACTCTCTCTTCCTCATATGTAGCGACTTCAATTGTCATCATGCCAGTTGGCTCGGTGTGGGTACCTCTCTCACCTGTCATGGCACTTCAGCAAAAGCTTTCTGCGACTCATTGGGACTGACTCAATCGGTCAACTTCCCGACCCGGATCTCAACCAATGGTACTCCATCTCTTCTGGATCAGATTTTGACAAATTTCCCTGACAATATCTGCTGCTCTTCATTCGCTCCAATCAGTTCTTCTGACCACGTCCTTGTCAAAGTGGACATCTCTCTGGCTGTTATCAGAGAACCACCTCACCGCCGTCGAGTCTGGCATTTCACTCAAGCCTACTGGCAGGGTCTCCAAGCAGACATCAAACTTATAGAGTGGTCTCCTATCACTACTTTCTCCAACATCAACTCATCCTGGGAATTCTTTCCAAGAAACTTGCTCTCCCTCATGCACAGATTTATCCCCTCTCGTCTTCAGTTGTCCTACCCTCCCTCCCGCCCTAGGTTCACTGAAATTTGTGGTGAGGCAATTATCCTGAAACAACTTGCCTTTTGTCTCATGGAAAGCAAACCCAAATGAGGGTAACCTGAGTTCCTTCCATAAAGCTCAGAACAAGTGTGTATCTACCCTCAGGAGAGCAGGAAAACAACATCTTTCTAAGCTCAAGTCTGAACTTTCAAACCTCTCTCCCTCCTCAAAATCCTGGTGGCATCTAATCAAATCTGTTTCTGGTGTATGTTCCCCTCCATCCCCTCCCTTACCTCAAATGGCCACACTGCAGATACGGCACGTGAAAAGGCTGAATGCCTAAAATCGGTGTTTGCAGCTAAATCTTGTGTCCAAAACCCATTACTTACTCTACCCACCTTACCCAGTCGCACCCAACTGTCCCTGGGCTCTGTGTCCTTTTCTCCTAGCAAGGTGGAGAGTTTGCTGTCAAACGTCGACTCAGATTCTGCAACTGGTCCAGCCGGCATCAGCCCACATGTCATAAAAACCTGCTCTTCTGCTCTTGCTCACCCTCTCTCTATTCTATTCACCCTCTCATTTGCCCAAGGTCATCTGCCATCTGCTTGGAAATCAGCAAACATCACTGCCCTGCATAAAAAATGTGCAAAAACAGATCCCTGCAATGACAGACCAATCAGCCTTCTGCCAATCATCAGCAAGGTTATGGAATCCATCATCGCTTCAGACATTAAATCCTTCCTCTTCTCCAATGGCTTGATTTCCGATCATCAATTTGGTTTCAGACCAGGTCACTCTACCATGGATATGTTGCTTCTGCTCTCCCATCAATGGATGGAGGTCCTCAAAGCCAGACATGAAATCAGAGCCGTATCCCTCGACATATCGCGTGCTTTTGATATGGTCTGGCACCCTGCCCTGCTCACCAAACTCTCTTCCTGTGGTATCCAAGGCCATCTCCACTCATGGCTCGCTGACTTCCTCTCCTGTCATAGTCAACGTGTGGCCCTAAATTGAGTTCCTTCATCCCCTCTTCCAGTCCAGGCAGGAGTTCATCAAGGTAGCGTTCTGGGCCGTTCTTTTTCTGGTTTTCATCAATGATCTCTCCGACTCTCTGGAAAATCCTCTATATCTCTTTGCTGATGACATGGAAAACAATGCCATTCAAAACGCTAAACTTCAATTACAAATTGAACACACTCACCCCTCACAGGTCAAACACTAATTGCCTTCATTTTTCAATCAGCAATCAGAGCTTTAGCACAAATAAAATGGCTACAGGTGAGCTCTCCAGTGCTGGAGAACAATGACTGAACATTGTAGCAAGAGGGAGAGGAAGGGTAAGAACGAGAGGAGGAGGAAGACGAGTACAAGTACGAGGCATAGCAAGGAGGGCAAACATCTGAGTTGAGATCCGGGTGGCTTTGGTTGACCATGTGATCAACCATGGTTTGACCCTGAGGGAGGTCTGGCAGAGAGTTAAGCCGAATCTGAGCCGCTTCACTGTTGCCTCTGTCATCCGGACATTCAGAAATGAGAATAGGTTATTCAAAAATAGGACCACTGGAGCTGTAGCTTATCTGGGCTCTGGCCTAATGCTGTAACCAAAATTTGGTAGAATTCTCACAGGTGGGTCTGGAGAAGATTTTGAAAGAAATTAATGCGATTTTTCCCAAAAGTTGACTAAGTTGGCCATGTGACACACTTCCGGTCACATGATCCGCATGACTGCCACAAGATATTTCACATCCCTACCCTACCATAATGTGACAACCCAAATTTGTTAGCATTCTGACAGGTGGGTCCGAGAGAAGAAGATTTTGGAACTAATTTTCACGACTGCCATTTTGACACACTTCCGGTCACTTGATCACCATGGCCTCCACAATTTAAAACTAGGACCGTGTCCTAATGTTGTGACCCAAATTTGGGAAGTTGTGACCCAAATCCCAAATTTGGGATTCTGACTGGTGGGTCTGGAGAAGAAAATTTTGAAGGAATTTATACGATTTTCACAAAGATCGAATAAGTCGGCCATTTTGACACACTTCCGGTCGTGTGATCAGCATGGCCTCCACAACTTAACATCAGGACCCTATCCTAATTTGGGAACCCAAGTTTGGTAGCAGTCTGACCGGTGAGTCTGGAGAAGAAGATTTTTGAAGGAATTCACGCGATTTTCCCGAAAAGTGATTGTCGGCCATTTTGACACACTTTTGGTCACGTGATCAGATTAACTGGCAATTTAACATCACCACCCTAGCCTAATGGTGGAACCCAAATTTGGAAGCATTCTGACTTGTGGATCAGGAGAAGAAGATTTTGGACGGAATTTGCAGGACCGCCATTTTGACACACTTCCGTTCATGTGATCAGCATGGCCTGCAATTTAAGATCAGGACCCTATCCTGATGTGGCAACCCAAATTTGGGTGCATTCTGACTCGTTGCGTCTGGAGAAAAAGATTTTTTAATAAATTTACTGTCGGCCATTTTGACATACTTAAGTCATGTGACCGGAACGAGCTTTGCAATTCCTGTTACCAGACAGGAGAGGAACGTTGCTGCCAAATTTCAGCCGGATGGGCCCGGCGGTTTCGCCAAAGTCGAAAAAGGAGATGGACGGACGGACGGACGGTGCACGGTGACAAGACCGTATCTGGAACGTAAATTCCAGATAAGCTAAAAATTGGAGTAATCTATTGTACACTCTGCTGTTATTTACTGTAACATATCAATACGACTCAGTGATGACTGTCTTGCAGAATACCTCGTGTGTACTACTGCAAGCGGACCATAGTGCCAATGTTTCATGTATCGTGTAAAAAATTAGAAGTTGTGTCTATACCATGTCAACAGTGTATTTATTTATTTATTTTGCAGAATTGAAAGACAACAAGCTGGTGGTGGTAGACGACGACTATTCACTCCAGAGGACCAAACTGCTATTGTCAAGATGGTTCGGGCAAACGACGCAATTCGACTGCGTGAGATCCATCGTCGCATGATTGATGACAATGCCGTGTTTCCAGGCATTGACAGAGTGGGCCTGACAACAATTGACCACATCCTGAAAGAAAACCGAGTTCGGATGGAGCAACTGCACCGCCTACATTCGAACAGGAACTCAGAAAGAGTGAAAGAACTGTGCTGACAATATGTGTAAGTAAGTACTCTAACTGTAATTTACTACATTATTTTGAGCACCATATGCCGTAATTCTCACCAATGTATGGTGGAAAAGGAAAGGACCTGCAAACCCATAAATCTTGCAAGGCTTATTGGAGCAATGGTTTGTGCAGTTGCTTATAGAATAGGACTTGGAGGGTGTAACCCTCATCAAAGACATATCCTTTGCGGTCATTTTCAAATGTAACTGTTCTTCACTATATTGACTGCTGGAGATCTATTTCTGATACTGTTATGTCGTTTTCGTTTTCAGAGAATATTTGAACTCGATGCAAGCACCATGACACTTGAGTATATTTTTGTTGATGAGGCTGGGTTCGATTGGACAAAGCGGAGGAGGCGCAGAAGGAACATCATTGGCCACCGTGCAGCCATCAGCAACTCATGGGGTCCTCCATCGCCACGTCACACTTGGTCCATACATTATCGCACATCTCCTCACTTTCCTTGACTCTCTCCACAATGTCCTCATCCCACCTGATCAGAAAGATCAAGACCGGTCAGAGCAGCACATGTACCTTATCATTTGGGACAACCTCAGCAGATTTCAGTGGAGGTAGATCATAGTAGAATCCCGCAGCAGATTTCAGTCAAAAAAGCGACTATGACACGAAAATCGAAATCTCGTGCTCTGCAGCGAGTGGGGCCCCTGGTCCATCAGGACAAATTGCGGCGGGCAAAAGGCAGCGGGTAGTTGATTTTGGTTAACTGTGCACATTTTGAATATTAGATAAGGATAGATAGTCAAAAAGATGGGAGAAGAGATAGAAGAAGAGAAGGAAGAAAACAGCCCTCACACCTCCTCCTCCCAAACATTATCAATCTTTGATACCATTGGTCCCCAACCTGCGGCCCGCGGAGCCCTATACTGCGGCCCGTGAGGACTTTCCAATGAAAACACATTTCCATGCAGCAATTTTAAAGCGGTTTACACAATGCCGCTGCCGGCCACTGCCGCTTACCGCCGGGAGGAATCAAATCAATTTGATTTTACCTTCCGGCATCTTGCGACAGTATTTAAAATTAATTACACCCCGAACGGAAATTTGTTCAGAATTACAGTGCGTGAACAATCGATCGATCGAATACATATAAAATTTATTAATTAAAAAAACAATATTCCAATAATCCCCAAACGTTGTATCGATTTCTCAATACAAACGTTGTGTGACAGTATCAAGATTCTCAATAAAATGCATCAATTTTTTTTCTGGCTCCCAACATCCTTGGGAGTAGTGAATGCGGCCCATGGGATCAAAAGGTTGGGGACCACTGTTCTATACCATTGGTTCTTAACCTGGGGGGCGCGAGTAATTACCAGAGGGGGCGCGAGCCCGGAGTAAAAAGTTGGAATTTCTCCAATTATTTTTTGAATTATCTTAACAAGTGTTTGTATAATATGGTGATGAACAGAAAAAACAAACAAAAGTATCGCCTTTAATAATTTTCGTTTTCTATTCTCGACTATGCCGACCATTTTCTGGATTAAAATTAATTTTAAAATTTAAAATTTAATATTAAAGTTTATATTTTATCTTAATTTTAATATAAATTTTTTTTTTCACGGGTTTGCAGTAATCATTTCAAACTAAATCATTCGCAATGAGTACAAAAAAGCGGAAGTATCTTGACGAATATATTCGATTTGGATTTGTGTCCCTCCAAAAGGGTGACACACAGGTACCCCAGTGCGTTAGGGTTATGCTACAAGACTCTGAGCAATGATGGCATGTGGCCCACATGATTGGAACGCCACTTGAAGACGGTGCATCCTGCTCTAGCTGCCAAACCAAAGGCATTCTTCGCAACAAAAAGGCAGTCCTTGAAGCAAGCTAAGATGGACAGCAGTGGAGCATTTCAGCAACAGACTTCAAAGGTTGTTGAGGCTTCCTATGAGATCGCCATGTTGATTGCAAAGAGCAAAAAGAGCCGTAACATCAGAGAAACTCTCATCAAACCAAGTGTACTGCGTGCAGCAGAGCTCGTTCTGGGGAAGGATAGTGAAAACAAGCTTTCACAAATCTCTATCAAACGATACCGTCAAGGGAAGGATCGATGAAATGTCTCAAGACATCAAAGATCAAGTTCTCGACCAAGTAAGAGCTTTTCCTGTATTTGCTATCCAGTTGGACGAAATGTTGCTCAGTGTTCTCAGCTACTGATGTATTGCTCATTTCGTGTCAAGCAATAGTGTAAAAGAGGAAATGCTCTTCTGCCATCCCTATACTGTTGTGGTGCCGGGTATCGGTGGCGAGCACAACCGCAAGAGGGAGCAGTAGAGTCGGCTCCACCGAACGCCCGGAATTTATAGGTTGTCACCCCGGATAACTCCGAAGCCGACGGGTCACTTAAAGGACCGTGGTCGCCAAAACTTCGACGGCGTGGAGTAGGGTTAATTGCCAATTTCAATATACCTAATAGTTAGGGAATTTTAGCAAATTGTATTGACCATCTGTGAAAAAATTGCTTACCAAAAAATTTCTTCACCAACGTATTCTTCTTGGTGTCGACAAACACCCATCAATTAGTGCAAACCCAAATCCTTGTGGAAAATTCTGGGGAACCAATCAAAGTTTGGGTGCTCAGAAGGCCTGCGCGAAAAAAAAATCGGAAAAATTAACTTTTGCCAATATCTAACTTGGGGGTTTTTGGGGTGCTGAATTGATTCCAACCATTAGATTTGAGAAAAAAAAACACTCCTTGATCATATAAAATATATTTCATTGACTTTTTTTAACAGAACTGTGCTCAATGGAAATGTTGCTTCGTCAGTTTTTACAACCTTATTCATCAAACTCCCCAGTATCTTCCTCACTCCTCTTGTCATCCAGCTGGTTTATGTTCAGGCAAGAGTTACCATGACAGATGCCGCAAGCAGAAGTACACTTGACTCCTTGCTTTTCACAGCAGCACCTGAGTGAGCTGCAGCCCCCGCACAGTTGCAGCTGGCAAACGTCAGGAGGTAGTCTGGTGCAATGGGGTCTGTAGAAGGGACTGTTGCATATCCTTGCTTAGTGAGTTGCCATCCATAGTCCCAGGCATCCAACGATGGACTTTGCAGCATCAGCCAGTCTTTAGTCTGGGGGTAAGCTCGAATAGGGTCCTGCACCGAAGATGAAAAAGCGCCTCTTCTGCTACCAAGTCTATGATCCCAGACAGACGACCGGCAACCTCACGTCCCCAGGCATCTCCTCGTTTCACAGCTGTCTCCATCAAATTCCTTTTCAGTCGGTCCTGGTAGCGATTGTCAGGCGCACAATACAACTTCCGGGCTCTGCCTGGATGATGCCACATATATGCATGATTAAAGTATTTGACTTTGAGTGGTAGAGTGAAGAGAAAAAAATTGAAAAATATACATTTGAACTTGTGCAGGGCTCAGTAAACGCGCAACTTACCAGGGTTTCGTTCCAATGTTCCAACGTTGATGCCTTCATCACAGAGTATGCAGATATCATGGTAGATAAGATGCGCTGATGGTGTTTGGGAAGTAGAGCTGGAGCCAGGTGAGGTACTTTGCCCAGATGACATCCAGCGTTTTTTCGTCCTGTCTGAGCATCGGCCCTCCTCATCTTGTTCTATGGAAATAAAATTATTGTTTAGAAAGCAAATTTGACATTATTATTGTCGTTTTTATTTGCAATGCTACTTCCTTTGAATGATGAATCAAAAAAAAACTTACAATTAGCCGTTTCAGTTGCAGTGGATATACTTCTCGCACGACTGTACAACTCTGTTTTACAATCCACATGGTATCTCGACTTGCTGTCTTCTCCGTTGTTCCAGTCCTCATTTAGTCTCCCGATCAACGCCGCATCGCCCACAAGCTCAGAATGTGATAAGATCCGTGGGTGCCCTTTATTGGAGACTTTTGAGAGCGTATGCTTTTCAATCCCGGAACCACCACAGATGAAACACCTCAAGTCAGGTTCAGTCACATCCTTGTCCATACTGTCCTAAAAAAATAAGACATTTTTTTTTGTAAACAACAGACAGGACATGAAAGTTTGACACAAAACAGACAGAACACACATACAGTGATGCGTTTTAACATTAATAGGTCCACTCTATGTTGAATATATTCAACTTCTATAGAGTCCGGTACACAATAATTTTTATAGCTAAAAGCTCTTAGCTAACACAGAGAATTCTACTGAGCATGAGCACAAGTATAACCACCAATATAGCAGTGGTTTCAAAAATGTTGTATGGTTTCAGCACAATTTGAACAATCTGAATCAATTGAGCCAAATTACCGCAAAACACAGTCTGAGATATCTAAAAATGTATCATATCAATATTTTACGGCCAGGGATTCATTTTTCCTTAAATCTAATGGTTGGAATCAATTCAGCACCGCAAAAAACCCCTAGTTAAACATCCCACAAGTCAATATTGGCAAAAGTTAATTTTTCCGATTTTTTCGCGCAGGCCCTCTGAGCACCCGAACTTTGATTGGCTCCCCAGAATTTTCCACAAGGATTTGGGTTTGCACTAATTGATAGGTGTTCGTAGACACCGAGATGAATACGTTAGTGAAGAAATTTTTTGGTAAGCAATTTTTTTCACAGATGGTCAATACAATTTGCTAAAATTCCCTAACTATAAATACCCACGCAGTCTAACTACCAGGGAACCACACCCTCGGCCGACTCTGTCCGATCCAAGTCGCAGGTAACGACTCGGATCTGGCATGACCGAGCCACGCCGGACCAAATGAACAATTTACCCTCACTATCTCTCAATACACAGCGTGCTAAGCCAATGAAAGAAACACAGAAACGAGCTGGTACATTCAACAAGAGGGATATTTATTTATAACAATAATCAGGAAGGGGAACACAGAGCAGAGTTATCATGAATAAAAGCAATGCAACCAATGTACAGCAAAAAAGCACTTAACAATTCTACTTATCAGATGGAGCCCACAGACACACACACACACACACAAATACCCAGAAGAAATGATGGCTGCGGCCTTTATTGATACCCCCAGGTTGGAAGGAAGGTGAGCTGGAGGTAAGGAGAACGTGCTGGCTACCTGGCCGCATTCACGTGGCTCAATGTCCGCACCTTCCTGGAGCACCAGTCGCCAAAGGACGGACCAGAGCAGCCGAATCCAGAGGAGGCGAGACGAGGTGATCTCCTGTGATGGGATGGTCGACCGCTCGTCGTAATGCGCCAGACGAGACCCTTGGATGCAGTCCGCCGCAGACCCAGACAGAAGCGCGCGATGCAGTCAGTACAGACCAGACAGAAGCACTTCGAGCTGACAGGAAGCAATCATTCATTCCTTCTTCCGTCCTTCGGGGCGCAGTCTGCTCGTCCGTGGCCTGCTCTCATTGGGTGGACCGCGTGTCGCGGCTCTGGTCTGCTCGTCGCCCATTGGCCGGAAAATGACGCATACCCTTATTTGGCGCGCAGCCAAAGCGAGATGCTTCGTGACCATATTTGGAATGGAATTCCGCACACGCCTACATACCAGCGAGCGCGCGGAGAATGCCGAGAGCAGTGTTGTTGGGAAAACGAAGATGGGCATTGTTGTTGGTGAAATGTAAAAGAAAACCCTGACTATCAAAATAACTCTGCAGCACACATACAATTAATTCCCATTAGACTAGGGATGGGACCCTAACTAGAAACACGCACTTACCGATATAACAGATCTATAAGGACTCTGGCTGTTGTGTGCTCATGGCTGCCAGATTTGTAACAACACAACAGCAACAGATATTTTTCAAGTGGTATCAAACTTCTTCCAGGAAAATCAACTTTCGTGGGACTCGCTGGTAGGGGTGTGTACTGATGGAGCTCCGGCCATGGTCAGTTTGCAATCTGGTTTCATAACAAGAGTGAAAGAAAAAAGTCCATCTGCTATAGGTACGCACTGCATCCTTCATCGTGAAGCCTTAGCATCCAGAACTCTTCCTGCTGAAATGAGGGATGTCATGAACCTGGCTATCAAGGTCGTCAACTTCATCAAAGCTGGAGCCTTAAACAGTCGTCTCTTCAAACAGCTGTGTGTGGATATGGATTCTGAACCTCAAGCCTTGCTTTTCCACACAAACGTACGATGGCTTTCGAAGGGAAACATGCTTGGACGGCTTTATGAAGTACGACAAGAAGTGGCAACATTTCTAGATTCGCAGCAGAAAGCAGATCTCCATGACAAGTTCCAGTCTGAAGGAGTTTTGCTATCTCTAGCTTACTTGGTGGAAATCTTTGAAGTGCTGAATGCCATCAACATCAAACTCCAAGGGAAAAACATCAACATAATCATGTACCATGACGGGGGGGGGGGGGGGGGGTGGAGACAGACCAATGTTTGGGTTAATTAAAAGAGCCCTTTTAAAGAAAATTAACGGCCTTATTTAATATCCTTCATCAAGCGATCTTCGGCCACCTCGCTCTCTGGAGTCTTAAAGCGTTTCCTGGGTAACCTCGCTGGGGTCTGAAGCCGCCATGTGCTTTTTTTTGGCCTGCTCAACCATGCCTTGACTTGGAACAGGCCGCACGGATTTCTTTACGATAAAGTTTTTTTTTTTCCACTTTCCTCACTCATATCGAATGCCTATCATCATAGCTATGAATCGTTGTGTACATCGCTTTTGTAAGTACGACAAGTTTTCAAATTAGGAGCTTGGAGCGATTTCATGCATCGTTTGATACGATTTTCCATGATGTACTCTCACGGACTAATTAAAGCACATCATCGAAATATTATTTCGGTTTGGACAATCGGATATCGTCCGGACGAAATAAGTGTCAAAATCTGTTTGGAAATATGATGATTTAAAGAAATAAGGAGTCTTATAGCTAAGTCAATATACCTATTTACTTTAAGCAAGCAAGGCTATGTTCCCTGCTTCTCCACACATACACAAGAAAATGTGAAATTTCCAAACCATTAAACTTATCTTTTTCTCCTGTTTGAAGAATTATATTGCGTGAACAAAAAATTTAGGAACGTAACAAAATTAACCAGCTTCATTGAGCTCTCCGATTTAATGGATTCACTGCAAGACCTCTCGCCCTGTCCCCGAGACTGCCTATCCACAGCATCTGTGTCTATATTTTCGGAGGTTTTGCGGTGGTCTACGGGGAATCAAGAAAATCTGGTGAAAAACGGGTGTTTAAAAAAGAAAGAAAAGTCATCACGTTTGTGTGGACCTCAAACTGATGTACCACGCAACACGTGTACATATGAGCAGGCAAAATGGGGGATTTTCTGCAACATTTATTTCAGGGAACCAACTTCTTTGAGCTATATGATTTAATGCATTCACTGCAATTCCTCACACCCTGTCCCCCAGATGGACCGCCTATCCATCGCGTATGCCATATCCGTGTATATTTTCTGAGGTTTCGCGATGTGCTCTACAGGGAATCAAAGCAAATCTGGTTTAAAAACAAAAAAAAAACGGACGTTTTAAAATAAAGCTATAATGTTTGCGCAGACCCCGAACCGATGTACCACGTGACACGCACAGACGAGCAGGCAAAATGGTGGATTTTCTGCAATGTTTATTTCACGGGTGATAGAACTTTGTTCTGTATAAAGCTGTAACTCTTTTGTGGATGAAGTCATTTTATTTCATTAACCGCTGCACGTGTGGTGAAGACAGGCTTTAAAGTTAAAGGGATAATTTATGGAATGCAGTGACAGCCTGGCCAACCGTTCCTTATCAACGATTTAATTAGAGTGCTTAAGCCACTTGCCGAGCGCCTATTCCCAACAGCAATACCACGCTACGTCGTTACTCTTTGCGGACGCTTTTGCCATGCTACGTCACCCTGAGCGAGTGGTTGTGAACTACCACCCGATTTCAGAGCAGTTTTCCGTATTAACGTGTTTTCTAAATTACCAAGCCTATTTTTTTCCCCATCACATGCACTTGTTTATAAGAAAAATGTTTGTGATCATCTCCCTGCAACGTCGATGTAAATGTAACGTTGTTTTTCAGTGAAAGCTCCTCAAGGTTTCTGGATTGCATACAGTACATACGGGAGTTGGGAATCATACGGACTCCAACCTACCAATTCCCAAAATTGGCCAAGCACGTGTGTGTGTGTGTGTGTGGGTGTGTGTGTGTGTGTGTGTGTGTGGTTCATAAAGCATAACATATTCTTTCTGCTAACTCCACTACCACCACCCCTCTCTCTTTGCCCCATACTTGCTCTACCCCCTCCCAATACAGTGCAGTACTCTCCTCCTGCATCTCTTCTCTCACTCTCCCCTCTCTGTCTGTCTCTGGACATATTCGGACGGTGATTATGTCTGGATGGTGTTTGTCTCCGGGCCATGTATATTGTGACAGGCAGAAAATGTATTTCAGACATCATTTTTTTTTTCAATCTTTATTGTTATTCTCTGCAGAATCATTATGATGAGACGATCTGAATCGTAGTTAAAGCTCCACCGCACCTCTGTCTTCCCTTCCTCTCACATCACAGTCTTCCCTTCCCCCATCTCTCCCCCCTCCAACCTTTAGTATTACCGTCAGCGAAGTGACGGGTGGTATTTGCTCGGAGTAAATAATCATATGAAAACTTACTCTTTGCCATGACAAGTCCCAAATATGACCTTCCTACCCATGTTAAGAAGCAACTGAACCCGATATGGTGTCTCCCTCTGAGAAGTCTGCCTAAATGTTGGTAATAACATCAGCTTTTCAATTAAAGACGTCCATTAACTAAATGACCAAGCCTTCCATGTACACACAAGGTAATCCTGCAAGTCAAAGTCCACTCACTGGCACAATGGTCCAAGGTTTGGGTGCAACGCCTTCGGTCTACAAACCTTCAGGCCTTGCACCAATCCATGTCCTTGGGAGTTTGCACTAGAAGAAGCTTTCAGCTTTTTGGGCAAGTTCAGAAAGTTCTCCAACTTTTTTGTTGTGCCGAGGCAACACCCTTTCTTATAGGTGTGTTTCCAAGTATTTTCGGCTTCTTGTAAAAGTTGTGTATGCGATTTTAGGGAACAATCCCTATCCAGCATACATCCATCCTTCTATTGGGACCATAGTCTGTGCAGAGCGTCGATGCTGCAAAGCAGTCTCCTGGGCTATTGGGCACAATCCTGGACAGGTCGCCACTCTGGCGCGAACAGCTCGATCATCCCAGCATGGTACTCATTTTGCCGACCTCAGACGGATGACAGGCCGAGTCAACCCCGCCAGGTATTAATTCAATGGGCCAGCAGAATTTGAACTCAGGACCCAAGGATCCCAAGCCCAGCACCTTAACCATTAAGCCAATACATTATGACCACTGACAGGTGAAGTGAATAACATTGATTAATTAATAACATTGAATGGCACCCACCTGTCAAGGGGTGGGATATATTTGGCAACAAGTGAACAGTCAGTTCTTGAAGTTGATGTGTTGGATACAGGAGAAATGGGCAGGAGTAAAGCCCTGAGTGACTTTGACAAGAGCCAAATTATGACCAGACAACTGGGTCAGAGAATCTCTGAAACGGCGAGGCTTGTGGGGTGCTCCCGGTCAGCAGTGGTGAGTACCTCCCGACAGTGGTCCGAAGAGGGACAAACCACAAACCGGCGACAGGGTGTTGGGCACACAAGGCTCATCGATGCACGAGGGCAACGAAGGCCATCCCGTCTGGTCCGAACCGACAAAAGGCTTACTGTGGCACGTCACAGAAAATTTTAGTGGTGGTCACGGGAGGAATGCGTCACAATCCAGTGCATCGCACCCTGCTGCATCGCCACAGACCGGTCAGAGTGCCCATGATGACCCCTGTCCACCATCGAAAGTGCCTACAATAGGCACACGAGCGTCGGAACTGGACCTTGGAGCAGTGGAAGAAGGTCGCCTGGTCTGATGAGTCCAGGTTTCTTTTACATCATGTGGATGGCCGTGTACCTGAGGAAGTGATGGCACCAGGATGCACTGTGGGAAGACGACAAGCCAGTGGAGGGAGTATGATGCTCTGGGCAATGTTCTGCTGGGAAATCCTGGGTCCGGCCATTCATGTGGATGCCAATTTGACACGTGTCACCGACCTAAACATCGTTGCAGACCAGGTACACCCCTTCATGGCAATGGTATTCCCTGATGGCAGTGGCCTCTTTCAGCAGGATAATGCATCCTGCCACACTGCACACATTGTTCAGGAACGGTTTGAGGAACATGATGAAGTGTTCACGGTGTTGCCCTGGGCTCCAGATCTCAATCCGATTGAGCATCTGTGGGATGTGCTGGACCGACAAGTCCGATCCATGCCGGCTCCACCTCGCAACTTACATTACTTGAAGGATCTGCTGCTAATGTTTTGGTGCCAGATACCACAGGACACCTTCAGAGGTCTTGTAGAGTCCATGCCTCGGCGGGTTGGCACTGTTTTGATGGCACACGGAGGACCAATAGCATATTAAGCAGGTGGTCATAATGTTTTGGCTCATCAGTGTATATTTACTCGCAACTCAAAGCATGAGCATGATTGAAGCAAAGCCTATTTGGTTCCATCTTTATTTATTTATTGCATGCCTGCTATAGTTACAAAGCGACAAATAAAGCAAGCAGAGCAGATGTAATAAATTGACTGCCTTGCCAGCAAACATTAATAAGCAATACAATGCAGATAAAGTCATTCAAACCCTCCCCCCCCCCCCACAACTACCATCACCCAAAACCCCAGGGCTGTCACGTGCGACCTCCTCGGGACGTCACAACATAACACACCCACCTTCATATACACAAATAGCATTACAAAGTTCTACAACGGCATTTTGTGTTCCAAGACTAAAGTCGGTGTTCACCCAACAAAACAAAAAACAAACAAACAAAAAAAAAATCCACCAAATCATGCAACAGTCAACAAATGAAACATTCATTACATGTTATTGCTGAAAATGCTTTAATACACCTATATATAAATATGCCGGTGGTTCCATTGGTAAAGACTGATGGAAAAACAAACAAACTGATTTTACAATCAATATTGCAATGAAACGTCACGTGGAAGTCCAGTCGAGTTAAAAATATAAAACTGAACGTGTTCAAAATGCAGGTAAATGTAAGATTTCTTTTTTGTTTGTTTCTATCATCTTCAGAATCTTTTGTTCTTCATTCATGTACAAATCACAGCAGAACAAATAAAGCACCCCGACCCACCCGTCCCCCAAAAAGAAGGATTAAAAATAAAAATAAAATAAAAACCAACAAAAAAAATTCCATTTGCACAACTGGGAAAAATAAATTTGTAAACCGGTTCCACAAGTAACACCCTTCGGAAAAGTTATAAGAAACACCCTTTCCAACCACCCACCTTCCCAAACGTCCCCCTTACTGAGTCAGATGGATTGGGGGTTAATGATTCTGACACGGTACTTGGTTTTGAATGAGATGCAGTTCACACTTTACGGAAAATAGACTGGGAAAATTTACGTTAAGCTTCAATCTGGCGAGAGAGGGGGGCCCGTGGGGGGGCGCGGTGACCATATTTGAAGCAACTGTCAGAGCAAGCCTAAAAGTTATACGAATAAACTAAAATACAGTGAAAGTTGATGATAAATAGACACCGGAGAACCACGAGTGCAGTGCAAGGCTTCCTCGTGGCAAATCAAAAACAGGAACACAAATCTCACATGCTTGCCCTTCACTGCAATCCGAGAAATCCTGGTGCTTCGGTATTTTATACAACGAGTTCGGGTGATGGACGAGATCTGAGAGGACAATTCGACTTCAAGACCCAAACCAGTAGCCTTCAAGGGCATATTTTCACTGCGTCCTCCACTGCATATTGCCTTCAAGGGTATGGAACCACCTTCATCCACACGTATTCAGTGGAGAGTACCCTGTAGCATCCTTTCAATGGAAAACCAGGATGTTGAAAATCTGCATGGCCACCATTAACCGCTGCCCTCTCCGTTGGACGAATGACGTAAAAGAAGTAGGGAGTGGGGTAGATAAAGGAAGCGATGCTGTACTCAATGAAACAAATATTAAACAGCACACAAATAGTCTTTGCAGGAAGATGGATCAATCATTATTGCAAAACTTGACAAATATATATTACTGCATTGCAAGCTACAGTAAAGGCAGGTAAATAAAGTAAAATGGAAGGCGAACATGTGCTCTCGTTGGCAAATCGAAAAATCATCAGCCAAAGTGGAAGTAGAAGTTTCCAGGGCCCGAGGCTGCAGCAGAGCAAGGAAGGAGTGTGGGGAGAACGGGGTTTGAACATGTATGAAGTGAAGAAATACATAAAGAAAGTAAATAATGAAAATGCAGACAAATCTGCTCGAGAATCAGACTTGGTGGCGTAATGGTTAGAGCGTCCGATCCAAGCCTGGTCGACGGTGGCTCAAACCTTGGCCGAGTCACACCGAATACTTTAAAACTAGGATGTGCTGCTTCCTTGCTCGATGGATAGCATTTAAAGGATAGAGAGATCATGGAGAAACAAGAAGAGGTTAGCATCCATGGGGAAGAGGAAATTCATCAATTGCCACGCTGAGTGCGGCGAGAAAAGACAGCCATAAAAGACCCATACCCAGAATGCCCTGGGAAATGAAGTCCCTTCCCCCAAGTTTGATGGCTGCTGTGTTTGTCTCATGCATGTATTTGTCTGTGTGTACGTCTTTGTGTGTGCAGTTCCGACGTGCCGAAGACCCAATAAAAATAAATAAATAAAATCAAGTCAATGTATTGCTTTAGTCGTATGTCATGCGCTATGTATGGCCTATGTGATGCAATTTGACCGACTATACACGTGATGGAATTTTTCAGAGAAAAACAATCGATTTCAAAGATGAGAGTTATAGACATGAACAATGATAAGGGGGTGATAAAACGAAAAGGAGAAGGGGCAAGGAAGGAGATGGGCAGATAACACAAGATGCTGGAGAAGAATAATGAGCTTGTTAAAGAATAATAATTTTTTTTTTCTCTTTTGGTTGGTGTATGCCCAAAATAAATCATAGAAAACCATCAGGTTTTAAAATCCCATAATGCTCTCCATCACATTGCTATGACTGGAAGCACTCGCTCCCTACGGGAGCCGTCAATGGGGTCATGTTATTATATTTATGCTGATTTTACTGCAAGGGGTCCCAGGATGACACACCCCAAAAATGGTTGCGATCGGTTCAGCCGTTTTTTGCGGTACCTGGGAACGGACAGACGGACAGGCGGTGAATTATAGAAAGATACTGCCATGGCCAAAAATATTGGCACCCTTGCACTTTTTCAAAATAACTCAATTTTCTCTAAAAATAAAACTTGAAATTGACAAAAGTATTTGGTCTCCACAATTATTTATTTCACTGTTAATATTACAGAACCTTTGTTTTTCATTCAGAACTTAATATATCCTTTTAAATCATAAAATAAAAAGAAATGGCATTGACAAAATTATTGACACCCTTGACTTAATATTTGGTATCACAGCCTTAGGACAAAATAACTGCAGTCAAGCACTTCCTGTATCCATGAATAAGCTTCGTACATCTCTCGACTGGTCGTTTGTCCCACTCTTCTTGTGCAAACTGCTCCAGTTCTCCCAGATTTGAAGGGTGTCTTCTCTCAACTGCTATTTTTAGATCTCCCCACAGGTGTTCAATTGGATTTAGACCGATTCATTGCTGGCTACTTCAGAACAGTCCAGCATTTTGTTTTGAACCATTCCTGGGTGCTTTTTAAAGTGTGTTTGGGGTCATCGTCCTGCTGCAAGACCCATGACCTTCGACTGAAAACCAGCTTTCTGACACTGGGTTGAACATTGTGCTCCAAAATGCCTCTTTGGTAATCTGATTTCATGATGCAGTGCACACATTCAAGGCAGCCAGTGGCAGAGGCAGCACAGCAACCCCAAAACATCACTGAACCTCCTCCATGTTTGACTGTAGGGTAGGTGTTCTTTTCTTTAAAGGCTTCATTTTGTTTTTTGTAAACATAGAGATGATGTGCTTTATCAAAAAGCTCTAATTTGGTCTCATCTGTCCAAAGGACATTTTCCCAGAAGGATTTTGGCTTGTTCAGGTGTGTTTTGGCAAACTCCAGTCAGGCTTTCTTATGTCTCTCTCTCAGCAGTGGGGTCCTCCTGGTCTCTTACCATAGAACCCCTTTTCATTGAGTTGGCGACGGATGGTGCGAGTTGAAACTGCCGTACCTTGTGTTTGAAGGTCAGCTTGAAACTGTTTGGCAGTTGATCGAGGTGCTTTCTCCACCATTCGAACAATCCTTTGTGACAATCTTCGATCAAGTTTTCTCTTGCAGCCACGTCCAGGGAGGTTGGCTACAGTGCCATGGGCCTTAAACTTCCTGATAACATTGCGTACGGTGGACACAGGAACACCAAGGTCTCTGGAGATGAGCTTGTAGTGTTGAGATTGTCCATGCTTGGCTACAATGTTATGTCTTACCTCCTCAGACAATTCTCTGGTTTTCTTTCTTTTCTCCAAGGTCATTATGGTACACACAGTGACACAAAACAGCAGAATGACTCCTTTTCTCCATTCAAACTGGTTAAATGAGTGATTTTTATATTGTAGGCACCTACAACTCACCATAGGTGAGTTCAATTCCAAAGTAAAGGAGAATCGCCTGCTTGAAATCTAATTATTTCTAACAACTTCTAAAAAAGGTGCCAATAATATTGTCCGGGCCATTTTCGGAATTTCTGTGTGGAATAAGCGAAGATCTCGTAATTTTTTTTCCAGCTTTTTGTTTTGTTCCACTGCAAACCAAAGAAATACATATGTGGATACCAAAGGATTATTTAATTTCAACAATTTCCTCGAAGAAATGGTGTATTATTTGAAAAAAGTGCAAAGGTGCCAATATTTTTGGCCACGACAGTAAATGCCCGCAGTCTTTGGATGACTCAATCGCTCATCTCCTGGCATGCACAGAGCCGTAGTTACAGTAGTTACAGTTGTAACTCGTATGGCATTCGGTGGAACACATACCTCTGCCAGGCTGAACAGTTTACATTTTGTATCCCAACGATCGGCCGGATCTGCATCCGGACCTTAACCAGAATCGAATAGACTTGTTCTTGTCACCTCCCCAACTCATCCACAAAGTTTCGTCCAAATCAATCCCCCAACCTTTTGAGATATCTTGCTATATATCGTTTTTGGCCCCATCTCTCAACTGTGAAGAATCACTTAAAAACATTCCAGTATCCAGATCCGGATCTTCCCCAAAATGTAATTGATCCTCGTCTCACACCCAACCTGTCCACCAAGTTTCATCCGAATCCGTCCATAACTTTTTGAGATATCCTGCTCACAGACAAATAAACAAACAGGGATGAAAACAACCTCCATCCACCTTCAGTGGTGGAGATGATAACTAGAAAAGTGTCCATATGGAGGGCTGCTTACTTTCAAAACTGAAGTTGCCACCAGAAGCTGAAGGCCCAAAGAACGTGCGAAAGATGGTGTTTGCATCAAAGTCTGCAAAAGAAGCATTCCGTAAAACTGGCACATAAACAACACGTTCAGTGGATATTTATCGTCACATCGGCAGCGACCATTTTGTTTGATTCTTATTCACAACCGCGCGGATCAATTCAGTAGCATTTTGCAAATTACAGACAAGTGTTTGTGTGTGCGCGCACGCGCGCGAGTGCTCATGTTCCATTCAAAACCAATTGCAATATTTATTTTGTCGTGATCCTAAATAAACATCCCTTGTGATGCCATCACAAGGCATGTCATTGTGCAAGGAGTTGTTTTCCCACAAAAGCACACTCTTGTTACATCGAATATCTTATTGTGAATGTGTTTTTGATTATACAAGCAGAGTACAGTAATTCAAAGTTTAAGCATTTGTGGACTGGAATGGCTTGGGTGTAAAGAGGGAGGGGGGTGAGGATAAGGGGAAGGGGGGGGGGGTAATGAATAAAGTTATGTTTATACAGGAAATGTATGCAGTGCGTATTACAATTCGTGTTCACACTTGTATTTTGAAAAAACAACAATCACTTCAAACAATAAAGTGAATTTTTAGAATAGGAGAGTTGTTTGGAGGCTGGGGTAAAACGACGGAGTGATAAGCTGCTCACGAGATCATTTATGATTGTTTTTGGACAGTCCATTGAGTCTTCGTCGTCTCCTTCAATTTGGTTTTTATTTTGCCATTTGTACCTCGTTATTATGCATTTGCACACAAAGATGTTAAATTATATTTATTGCTCAACAAAAAGCTTGCTTTAATTCACTTTAACTTTTATGTATATATATATATATATATATATATATATATATATATATATATATATATATATATATATATATATATATATATATATATATATATATATATATACATATACACATATACATATATATACACACACATGTTCCAGTGCAGAGAGTGCAACTGGAATCATCAGGCCACATAACGACGAGATATTATACATGTACGTAAGCAGTATGCATATTTTTGCTTCAACGTATATACATAACCCAGGTAATTTTTTTTGATTTGAGAGTGATTGAGGCAGCAGTCTGTTGCCTATACACCGCCCAAAAGGGATGTGTCAGAATAACACGTTGCACGTTGGGCAGGTACTCTGCGAGTCAGCTGAATTGTGCCATCCATGATGGAGAAATAAACAAAACCATAAGGCTGGCTGCAGAACTTCCATTTATGATCTTGACCATTATTTGTGCATCAACAATAAAAACAGCAAAGTAAAACCATAGAATGAAACATTATACATCAAAGCACTTTCAAGTCATCAATATACCACAGGGATGAAGAGGAATTAGGGGTGGGAAGAAGAAGTGCTCTTGCAACAATAAGGTCTGATGTCAACACTACCTTTAAGGCCGACCTCATCATCGAGATCCTGCCCGTTGTCGAAGCGCTCCCGCTTTTTGGGGTCGGCGAGAACACTGAACGCTTCACCCACCTCCTTGAATTTCTTCTCCTCTGCTTTTTGAAACTCTGGAGACGCACTGCTGTGCCTGTCTGCACATGACACACACACACAGAAATGTGGAAACAAACTCGAACAAGGTCACACAATCAAACCTGAAAAAGGTCGATTATAAATTTGGTCGAAATGCGCGGTTTTGAATTCATTCTTCACATTCACACGAGTGCTCAATTTACCCATGCTAATGGTATGCAAACAATGTGAAGCATTAATCCATCCTGGTCTTTCTTATTTTGTTGATCTATCTTGAACTCTTGTCAATTATATTTCAACTTACATCTTTGCACTTACCAGCAAATAATACATATACAGGCAGCCCAGCCCCCGACTTCCGAACGGGTGACATTCCTGAACTTCGTTTGGAAGTCGAATTGTTCGCAACTCGAAAATTGCCTTTTTCACGAGAACATAGCATTTAATCATCTCCACCCATGCTGAATGGACGAATCTTGACGACTTTTCACCGTGCCGAGATCACAGCTTTTGGCCATTCTTCCTGCGTGCTGTGCTGGACACAGGGTCCTGCAACTTTCTTCGCCGCATGAGACCGTGAGTGGATGTTCAAGACATGAAAGCAGATATCGAACTGCTGTTCCACTTCACCAGTAGGTACTCCGTCTCATCTTCCCCTGTGGTGTTTTTATGTGAAATGAATGGGCTTAAACCTTAAATAATTTGATTCCCCACTGATCTTTCCTGTTCGTTTTTTTTTTCTTCCCTTCTTCGTTATCATGGTATATCCAATGGGTGCTGATCCTTTCATATACTCGAGAATTTGCTGCTTATCCTTCACCATGGTCTCAATCGTTGATCGACTGAGGTCTAAATATCAACGACACCCTGAGTTATTGGAAATTTAAAAGACCTCTGACTGCATTTATTTTAAAGGCATTTCATTCATAAGTACGGGTGTTCGTAAGTAAAGGGCTGCCTGTATATACAGGTAGTGGACAAAAAAAGTGGAAACACCTGGGTAAATGAGGGACAGCAAGCAAAAGCTTCCATACAGGTGTGGACTGCAAGATAATTAAGCAAATAACATCCCAGCATGCTTCGGGTCATGAATAAATATGCTGCATAGGCCTGGTTGCCCATAACTATGGTCGCATGGCTGCAAGATGAGACCCCAATGCCCCCATCCACAGAGCATGTGTGGTTGCCCAATGGTTTGATGAGCATGACACTGATCTTATCTACATGTCACGGCCTTCTCAATCAACAGACCTGAACCCAATTGTGCATTTATGTGGTATTCTGGAACGACACCGGAGACAGCGTTTTCCACCTCTATCAAACAGGTGTGAGTCAATCGACTTTCTCATGGAAGGATGGTGCCGAACCCTCCTGTAGAATTCCAGACGCTGGTGGATTCTTTGCCATTGCGCATACAGACCGAACTGGCAGCATTTGGTGGCCCAATGCTCAATGTAGTGACTTTATATTGACACTTCTATTTTTCTGTTCACAACCTGTGTAGGTGTCAATATATACATATATGTGCAGTGCCTGCACTGTCACTGAACAACTGACTCCCACAAACTTTTGTTAAATCATACCAAACTTCCAGGCTGCACCAAGGGTTTTAATTTAATTCTATTTTTTATTCTAACTTAAATCTTCAACTTCAATTGCTTATGAAAATGTAATTAATCATTAATATTACAATTTCATTTGCAAAATAAATGTTTGAATTATGCTTCATACAAATCATGACAACACGGCAACTCGCTTACTTATCCTCAGTTAAAACAAGCCTGTCTCTCTCGTGATGTGTGTTGAATTGTGTGGAGGTGCGGTGTTCTATAAAGCATGGCGGTTACATTTTAAAAACGTGGAGAGGCGTTTTGAATTACATGGTGGTGTTTGTTCCAATGCAGAGATGTGTGGTGAGGCAAGCGTAGCGAGCTGATCCACGCTTATACCGTGCCTATAGAAAGTATACACCCCCTTTCAAAATCTTCACCTTTTGTTGGCCAAAAGCCTTGAATTAAATTGCATCAAATCAAACTATTTCCACCTATATTTACACATCATAACCCACGACTTCTAAGTGAAAAACAAATTCTAAAAATTTCAGAAAATAAATTAAAAATACCAAACTAGAATATCTTGATTGGCTAAGTGTTCATCCCCCTTATAATAGCAACTGTAAATTAGCTCAGGTGTAACCAATCACCTTAAAAATCACACACCAGTGTTAAATTGTCATGATTCTGATTATTTCAGAATAAAATCAGCTGTTCCTGTAAGTTTCCTCTGCTGGGTTGTGCATTTCACAGCAAAGACTCAACCATGAGCACCAAGGAGCTTTCAAAAGACCTCTGGGATAAAGTTGTGGAAAGGCACAGATCAGAGGATGGGTATAAAATATTTCAAAGGCCTTAAATATCCCTTGGAGCACAGTCAAGACAATAATTAAGAAGTGGAAGACATATGGTACCACCAAGACCCTGCCTAGATCAGGCCATCCATCTAAACTGGGTGACAAAGCAAGGAGACTGATCAGAGAAGCCACCAAGAGGCCAATGGCAACGTTGAAAGAACTACATGTCTTTATGGCAAAGACTGGTCACTGTGTGCATGTGACAACAATATCCCAAACACTCCACAAGTCTGGCCTCCATGGTAGAGAAGGAAGCCATTAATCAGAAAAGCCCACCTTGAGTCCCGTTTGAGGATGGAAAAAACCACTCCAGAGATAATGAAGCAATGTGGCAAAAAGTTTTGTGGTCTGACAAAATCAAGATGGAACTTTTTGGCGTAAATTCAAAACGTTACGTTTGGTGCAAACCCAACAGAGCACACAGAGCATATGTGGAAACCAAAAGATTGTTTAATTTCAACAATTTTCTGGAAGAAATGGTCCATCATTTGAAAAAGGTGCAAGGATGCCAATATATTAGCAAAGTAACCCAGCGCTGCCAAGCAATGCCGGGTCCCTTCTCTAACCCCTCCCCCCTCATCCCCCCCTTCTGCTGACTTGAACCACACCCCTTCTCCCACGCCTTCTGCTGACCTACACCTTTCCCTCTGGGTCCCACCCCGCTCCCTTTCTCCACGATGGAATTTTTGCAGGGTGTATATTTGGAGAAGTTAGCTCAGGTAGTAATCGTTTTTCTGCAAACTTTACTTTAACCCTTGAGTTATGTCATGAGATGAGCAGTACAATTATCTTTAAATCTTTGTATAGATTGTGTTTGCACTATTTTCAGTTTTTGAGTAATTAGCAATTAACACATTTGATAGGTCAAGTGACTCCTTCGCCAAACTTACTGATTGGTCTCATGTCTTAAGTTATTTTTCACAGCTGATACCATATTTGTGTCACCGACAGTGACAAAATAAAATCCGCTTTCGAATCCTACCAACCTCTAACTTTGAGCAATACGTGGATGGTTCCGAATGGGAGAAATCATTGCAGATTTACCAACGTCTGCACGAAGCAGCCGAAGGCTCCAGTTCAACTATGGCTACCCACATGTTCCATGGCAGCATGAGCTCGTTTGAGAAATTCAAAAGGGGATTCAGCCTCCATAATGTAAAATTAGTCGGGGAAGTAACATCGACCGACCATGATGCTGTGAAAAAATTACACACCGCAGCTCATGGCACCAATTGAGGTGAAGGGATTTATGCCGCAGCAGGTTTTTAATGCCGAGACGGGATTATTCTGGAAGAGGATACCATCTCGTACCTACCTCTCCAAGCGGAAAAGATCTCCTCCGGGGTTAACGGATCGTCTTACCCTTCTTCGATGTGGTATTGCTGCAGGAGACATCGTGGTAAAGCTAATGCTGCTCTTCCGATTGCTGAATCCCTCTCCTCCTTCTCCCCCCCATCCAACAACATCATCATCCCGAGCTAAATCTTGTGTTTTCTATTTACGGCAGAGTACAGTACGAGTACAAACTGTAATGTTCTTACCCTCACCCATCTCGCTCGTTTTGTAAAAATCACCTCGCTGTATTGGAATAAATTTAAAATCTAAAAGTCTTGTTTTATTAATCCGCCCATGCTGGACTTAGTCCGAAACAGGGGCTTATGGATTTGGTCTCGATTTTCGTGTGCATGCGTGCATCCACATTATCTCAGACAAGTATGGACTGATTTTATTTGTATTGGCACAAGGACAACACATGATGGCATACATATGCACATCATTTTGTTTTGGGATGTGATCAAAGATGACCGACTGGTGGCCATTTTAGTTGAAAAAATAAATGAAAAATAAATAAATAAATAATAATAAAAAAAAAACTTGTGTCAAACTCGTCCTCAACCATTTCTCAGACATGCATGCACCGATGTGGTTCAAACTTGGCACACAGACAATGAATGATGGCTTACATGTGCACGTCATTTTATTTTTTGGTGGCAATTTTAGTTGCACACAAGTCTGGAGACGGCAATGGTTCATGAGCGGTATTTGACGTTGTAGATTGTTGCAGAAGTCAAGGATGAGACAATGTGATAATGCTTGACCAAATTATAAAAATGATCAACATGATGTGGTACGGGTGATGGGTTATTAGCTGCAAAATGTCGAAAACCCGGTTTTGTTCAACAACTTAAAAAATTTTACCTTTGCATAACCTTTAAAGGTCACAAAACAATGTTGTGGACATTAAAATAAGGAAACAGGATACGTGCTATAGCTTAATGGAGTTAGTTCGTCGAAGGTCAAAAACCCGGTTCGATTCCCACAACTTTGAAAATTTGACCTTTGTGAACTTTAAAGGTCAAAGGTCAAGGATTATGACCTTTGGTGCAAAACTTTCTCTGGAAGATTCCAGGAACAATATAACGTCATATAGGCTATATAGCATTTCACACTCCTTAGATTACACTGAACAACAAATTTAAAAATTTTTTTTTTACTGGAGATGTGTAAAGTGATTAAGACTAATTTGGGTACGCTGATTTCAAAAATCATAACCGTTTTGCTGTATCACGTCAGGATTTTCAGGAACAGAAATATTCCCATTGCCTAGAAGTCAGGATTTCAATGAAATTTACATATGTCTTTAACATGTCTATTTCGTACAATTGTTGTTAACTTGTGTTATATTTCTTTCTTTCAGATAAAGATGAGTAGGCGTTCCTGTACCAATCATCCTGACAACTTCTGTTATGTCTGTGGTCGGTATACCAAAAAAGATCAACAGCGAAGTATATCTACAGCAGTGAAAATGAAGGCCACCTACTTTCACTACCTCGGGTGTAAGGTGGGGGACCAAGAACAGAGCTGGGCACCACACATCTGCTGCACAAGCTGTCACACAACCTTGACTCAGTGGTTGGTGGGCAAGCGCGCGAGCATGCCATTTGCGGTGCCCATGATATGGCGTGAGCCGCAGAATCATCATGATGATTGTTATTTCTGCTGCACAAGCATCGCCGGCTTCAACAAGAAGAATAAAGGTCACATCAAGTACGCTGACTGCGTCTCTGCTCGTAAACCTGTGCCTCATGATGACGAGAACCCCGTTCCAACACCTCCAGCTGATCAGAACATAGCTGTAAGCAGTGGTGAAGAGGATGGTGATGATGAACCTTTTGAACCCGACACTCAAGAATCACACCTTCTGAACCAGGGAGACTTAAATGATCTTGTAAGAGATCTCTCGCTGTCAAAGGCGAAGGCAGAGCTGCTTGGATCAAGGCTGCAGCAGTGGAATCTACTTGAACCTAACACCAAGATATCCTTGTTCAGAGCACGTCACAGAGACATGGCTGAGTTCTTTGAGATGGAAGACACGATGACATTCTGCAGTGACATCAACGGTCTGTTGAAAGAACTTGGGTGTGATCACGATCCTGCAGACTGGCGCCTCTTCATCGACTCGGGAAGAACAGCTTGAAGGCTGTTTTGCTCCACAATGGCAACGAGAAACCATCAGTCCCACTGGCTCACGCGTTCGGCATGACAGAGACCTATGAGACTATGCGGCAGCTGCTTGATTCCATCAAGTACAATGACTTCAACTGGCACATCTGCGGAGACTTGAAAGTGGTGGCGCTGTTGTTAGGGCTGCAGTCAGGCTACACGAAATACATGTGCTTCCTTTGTCTCTGGGATAGCAGAGACGACAAGAATCACTGGACGAAGAAAGATTGGGAAGAGCGAAAAGAGCATGTACCTGGTCGACACAACGTGAAACATGTCGCCCTTGTCGACCCAGCCAAGGTTTTCCTTCCACCACACCACATAAAGCTCGGCTTGATGAAAAGTTTTGTACGGGCAATGGATCTGAATGTGCGTGGGTTTTTATACCTCAAGGAAAAGTTTGGCAACACCTTGTCGGAGGCCAAGATCAAGGCTGGTGTCTTTGTTGGACCGCAAATCCGACAGATTATGAAGGACGAAACTTTTCCGACAACTCTAAACCCCAAAGAGCTGGCAGCGTGGAGGAGCTTCAAAGCTGTGACGGACAACTTCTTGGGGAACGAGCGCGCGGACAACTATGAAGAAATAGTGCAGCAGCTTCTGGAGTCCTTCAGGAAACTTGGCTCCAGGATGTCCCTGAAAATCCATTTCCTACACCAGCACCTGAACTTCTTCCCTGACAACTTGGGAGCAGTCTCGGACGAGCACGGCGAGCGATTCCACCAAGAGATTTCACTCATGGAGACGCGTTACCAAGGGCGGCACAACCCGAACATGATGGGCGATTTCTGCTGGTTCCTGCATCGTGAAACTGACACAGAGCAGCACAAACGCAAAGCCAAATGCCTAAAGCATTTTTAATTACATTCTAGTGGAGTTTTTCTGTAATTTCTATAATTTTGAAGCATTCATGATGAAATAAATGAATTTTTGTAAATTTCATTGAAATCCTGACTTCTAAGCAATGGGAATATTTCTGTTACTGAAAATCCTGACGTGATACAGCAAAACGGTTATGATTTTTGAAATCAGCGTACCCAAATTAGTCTAAATCACTTTACACATCTCCAGTAAAAAAATTTTGTTGTTCAGTGTTATCCATACTTTGATGAAATCAGCGTAAAAACAAACTTGAAGGGGGCGCCACGGGCAAGGTGTTCGAGATAGAGCAAAATGGTTTCAAGACTTGAGGTGGGGAATGACCAAGATTGTGCATAAAAAATATTGTCATCCGAGCTCTCAATACAAAGTTTGGGTGGTCATATGATTTTTATGTCAAAATTCGCAATTTTCTAAGTTTGTGACCTTGTGACCTTGACCTTGGGACGAAAATGAAAATAAATAAATAAATAAATAAATAAATAAAATCAAGCTCCGTGGGGCTATGCAGGTGCCATTGGGCTGACCAAATACCGAAACCCCTGCCAGATTCGACAAACCCCTCGGAGAAGATGCAAATTGAAATAGGCTACCCCCTAAAAACATGTTTTTTGGGCGTGGCTCCACCCATAATGGGTGCACCACGCCCATTCTCAGGAAAACAACTAAATCATGATATAAACCTCCCACCAAAACTTTATCAGGATTGAATCAAAACCCACGGAGCTATGCTCGGGACTGACAGACAGAGACAGACAGAGACAGACACACACCAATAACGAATATAGTGGTCACTTACTTTTTCGTGAACCAATAAACATTGGCTCGCCCTTTAATTCCAGACATCAAAATTACTAAAACAATGGGGGCTATGACATTTTAAGTCTTTTTTAAACTTATAATGTTATTTTCCTGTTCATATACAATTGCATTCCTTCATCCCCAAGGTGATTAATAGTGGACATGAGGGGATGGAATTGTCCCCAATTATAGTCCTCATGGGGGTCGGGATTGTCCCCGCATTGGGGGGTGGGGAGACCCCCTCGTGGACAGGCCCTCGTTGCTCCTATGGTTGGCAGTGAGTGTCCCGGAAGCAGCGGGGGAAAGAGAGTGGTATCTTTATACGAGGGTATCTACGACCGGTAGGTCACCCAGATGGGCAGAGCATTGGTATGGTTCCGAGGACATGGGTTTGATTACCGGTCTGGGCGTTTTTCCACATATACTTATGCATCTCGTTGTGCTTTTTCCACATATACTTATGTTTTTCCACATATACTTATGTTTGTTTCCTGTTAATTTATAATTGAATTACGAGTAGATAAAGAAATAAATAAATAAATAAATAAATAAACCAGAGTGACAAGAAGGCAGAAACCATCAAATACATTCACATTTCAATTAATACAAATAAAAATATAATAAATTTTAAAATATAAATAAATGCAAGAAAATGAATGATAATGTAAAGATGAGAATTAATTAGGGCAAGTGGTGTTGTCATTACCGGGATGGTGCATGAGAGCACGTTTGCGGTATGCCTTCTTGATGTCTTCCTCCGAAGCAGTGCGCCCAACACCCAGGATCTTGTAATAATCCTTGCGTTTGCTCTTCTTCAGCTGCAATTTAGCATCCTGCAACAACCGCCTGTTCTCTGCAGGAAAATGCACACATCAACGTGATTCTCAAAATTTCAAGGGTCAACGGAAACTAAACGAGATGCAAATAAAATTGTGACAAATATGATCGATCGATATGCTTGTCAACCCACGATTCCACGGAGCCTGCCAGGATGGTCTAGAGATACGCACACTCGCCTCTAAGCTATCTAGCCTGGGTTTGAATCGCGACCCAATTATAAACTGTCATCCTGGTGTTACACAGGCAGGGTGAATCATCCATGTGTGCGCCGTCCTTCGGATCGACGTTAAACTTGGCTTCCCATCTGCCGGCATTAGTTGCGGATGTTAAAGATCCCATGGTGTCCTTCGTGAAGAGTCGGCGAGTCATCGCTGGTTACACATTCAAATTACAAATTCCTGCCCTAACCAGCAGGGGGGATCTGAATCAGCGGAGCAGCCATGCCCCCAGACAATTATGCCACCCCGCAGCCTTGTGCTGCGTACATACGAAGAACCGTTACACTTTATCTCAAGTATAGGTCACATGAGAGAGAAGAGAAATAGAAAAGAGACGTCAGATGCTTCTAACTTATTATGGTTTGAAAAATGATTTTCAAAGGGCATGTAACCTTTGACCTGTTGAACCCCATTGAATCTGTTCCCATACTTGTAAACCATTGAATGGATTTCAACCAAACTTGGCACAAGTTATTGCGGTGCCAAAATGATTTTCAATTAAATGGCACACAACCTTCGACCTTATGAACTAAAAATCGAATCAGTTTGTCTTTATATTACAGTCCATATCATACTTGGGCCAAGTTTGGTTGAAATCCCTTCGATAGATCACAAGTTATCGTGGGAACAAAAACAAAAACAGATAATGGACCGACGGACAACCCAAAAACAAAAAACGCCTCATGCCTTCAGCTGCCTATAAAAGCATGGTTTCGATGCAAAAATTGTGCAAGGACAAGATGCAACGTTTAGCTTGCTCTTCTGAATGAAGGAGCTTCAAGATAAGTTATGGAAACCTCTGGTGCAAAGCTATTTGTATATTATTTGTACTTTGTATGTATTTGTTCCCAAGTTATATTATTTGTACAAACAAATATAATTTCGATGCAATTTGTGGATGGTTCCGAAAGACAGTTTTCCTTTTCCCACGATAATCTGCACGTACTGTATACAGATTCGCCAAGGCACAAACTGGTCCATTTTCAATCATGAAAAATTCACACATCTGATCCTTCAAACGCACCAATAAGACTGGGAAAGGAAATCACGACCCCGACAAGCAAGGGTGAGTTTTTGGCACCATGTCAAACAGAAAGCACCGCAGTATCCCCACCGAGATCCCACAGATGCATTTGCTTGCAAAATAATTCAAACAGAATCCTGCCACCTTTTAAAGTGCAGAATAATTGACTTGATGCTTCAAACACAAATTGCATGATACAGTCTTGTTTACCACTTGTGGAATGAGAACGTTATTATTCTTTTTTTGGTATGCAGGAAAGCTAACCTTGTTCCGAGCAGGGAGAGAATAAAACCAGAGTTGGTGTCAAAGCCACCCAATCCGGTGGCATTTATACATTGTAGCAATGTATAATCCGCCTGTGGCAATCCCCGTTTATACATTTATAGTTTTTAAAAGACGAGTCTAATAATTAATATTTTTTATAAAGCATTGCAGTGAAGTCTGATCCAAATAATTTTAAAGCAATATATGTATTTGTATATCGTAATCAGTAACGAGCGCAAGCGAGCACAATATACGCCCAAACAAGAAGGTATACACAGAATTGTGCTACTACATGGAAAACAGCAACCACTTTAGATGACGAACGTATGTCGCGACACACCGTCTCCACAGTCTGTACCTATGCACCAAATATGAAACGTGAAAGTTGAAAACTTTGGGAGTTAGAGTGCGGACAGGAACGGACGGACAGACAGACACAGACGGACGGACGACACATACATATATATATATATATATATATATATATATATATATATATATATATATATATATATATATATATATATATATATATATATATATATATATATATATATATATATATATATATATATAGGGCGTATAAAAAAATAGTGTGGTAGATAAAAACATTAGAAAGGAAAAAAAGAACTTGCACCAAAAATTTAAACATTTTTCAGGCTCACGCCGGGGGTATCGCTATAGCTCTCTGTTCTTCGAACAGGCGAGCTAACAAGTGTGTATGCACTTTTTAAAATTAAAGGTAACACAAGAAGCTGTTACCTTGTGAGCCCTCCATGGTACAAATTTTCTCATAATCTTTAACTGCATCTTCATAGTTCTCAATCCTCATATAGCTGAAAGGAAAGAGGTGAAAAACTTTATGATGCAAGGCTGGACAAGCAAATGCACAAAGCAAAGTAGAGTAGTCCTCAAAGCTGAAAGGTCATGCCCACCACTGTGCTCGACGGTGATAAGCCTTAATGTAAGACTCATCAAGTTGGATTGCAGAGCTGCAATCTTGTGCTGCCTGATCGATGGACTTCAACTGCAACACACGATGACCTCCAAGATCCAAAAACTTGTACACAGGTCCTCTAAACTTCACAAACAATATTTGTACTTATATACAGGCCGAAGACCCCGGGTCAATGACAGCAAGGGCTGGTTCGAGAACTTCAAAAGCAGATTCGGCCTCCATAATGTAAAATTTGTTGGGTAAGCAGCATTGGCAGACCATGATTTCGGAGAATTACCCCCCACAGCTCATGGAACTAATTGAGGCGAAGAGATTTATTCTAGAGCAGGTCTTTAATGCCGACGAGACGGGATTATGCTAGAAGAGGATGCCATCTCATACCTTCCTGTCCAAGCAGAAAAGATCTGCACTGGGGTTAAAGGTGGCTAAAGATCAGCTTACCATTCTAATGCAATGCAGCAACGTGGCAATGTGCAGGGCAATGTAGCAACACAGGAGGCGACTTCATTATAAAGCCAATGCTGCTCTTCTGATCGCTGAATCCCCCTCCCCGCTCTAGCAGCATCATCATCATCATCCCGAGTAAAGTCTTGTGATTTATATTTACAGCAGAGCGCGTAATATTTTGACCCTCACTTACCTCAATGTTTTGTAATAAATTAAATAGGTAAAAGGCTTGCATTTTTTGTATATTTTAATGTCAACATGATTATATTATATATATATATATATATATATATATATATATATATATATATATATATATATATATATATATATATATATATATATATATATATATGCATGTATGTATGTATGTTGAGCCTGGTGTGGCTTAGTGGATATGGTGGTGGCTTGGGATCCTCAGGGTCCTGAGTTCGAGCCCCGCTGGCCGCTGAGTTAGCATCAGGGGGGTTGACTCAGCCTGTCATCCTTCCGAAGGTCGGCGAAATGAGCACCAGTACACTGGTAATTATCCCTGCAGGGTCGAAGGTGACTAAAGGGTTGGCGTCAGGAAGGGCATCCGGCTGTAAAAACATTGCCACAAGAAAGGGTACCATGAGTGGAGCCCGCAAAAAGGCTTTCAAATGGTATGATGCATATATATATATATATATATATATATATATATATATATATATATATATATATATACATATATATATATATATACATATATATATACATATACATATATATATATATATATATATATATATATATATATATATATATACATATATATATATATATATATATACATACATATATATATATATATACATACATATATATATATATATATATACATATATATATATACATATATGCATGCCGAGTGTTGGCTTAATGGTTAGGTTGGTGGGATTGGGATCGCATAATCCTGAATTCAAACCCTTCTCGGCTGTTTAATTAATACCAGGTGGAGTTGACTCTGCCTGCCATTGTTCAGAGGTCGGCAAAAATGAGTGCCAGCATGCTGGTATAGTGTCAGAGTGGCGACCCGTCCAGGATTGTGCCCAATAGCCAAGGCGACTGCTGAGGCAGCACCAATGCTCTGCACAGAGTATGGTACCAATGGATGCTATATATTTACTTTGCATGTTTATTTCAATTGTGATGTGTTTATTTTTAGCTGCCACCCACTTTCCTGGATATTTCCGAAGCCCAGGAACCTAACTCCCCTTTTCCCTTGGTTGGTTTCAACAGGCCCTTGGTTTCAACTATCGTGGCATTTTCCAGGAACATATCCGTATCGTATCCAGATTTGAATCTTCACCAAAATATAACCTATTCATCCTTGTCACACACCCAAAGCGTCCATAATGTTTCGTCTGAAGACCGACAGACAGACAGACAGACAGACAAACATGGGTGAAAACATAACCTCTGCCCATCTTCGGTGGTGGAGTTAATAATATTGTGACAGTTCTGAGAACTGAAACCCCCAAAGCAATGGCACACAACATAGTGGTTTCCGAGTTAGTTATTTCGTTATTACTTGCTTTAGATAGGGTCCTCCCTTATGCCTGATGGGTTGCAAAGGGAATATGCGTTGAGGGATTAGGGAGGTTTTTTCCCCATTTTCTTCTCTCCACATGAACTTCTCCACACACTACTGAGCACATGCTGCTAGCAGCCAAATTTGCATGGACGTGCCAAACCTTGTTTGAATCTGCGCATCACAATCAAACTGCCATCCCAAACACTATGGCTTTCTTCACCGCAATTTTCCCAAAATGCGAGCGATAACCACCCTGCCCACTTCAAATAAACACCGGACTTTATCGTCATTCAAACAGCACCATTCAAGTTCACCTTTCCAGCCTTCCACGACAATCTGCATCGCCTCACCAGACGATGTTTAAACTCCATAACCACATCAACCTCCTTCAGCTCACCACTACCCACTGCCTTTCTGCATCTCAGAACCATCATCTCTCCACACCCACAGACACATTTCGCTCACGATCGGGCTCAAGCCCAGCTCCGTTACAAGTGGAACCTTTTGCATCCAGGCGCAAGTGTGCGCTTGCTGTTCTTTCACGTTCTTATAACAGAGGGGATCGCTCTGCTATCCAGCAAGCCATCTGCACCCTTTCCAGGCAATCGAAAGACAGATGGGGATCACTGCACATCAGCCCACTGCTAAGTTTGGAGCCGACCTGCGTGGCGCAGATGGAGGACGACCGAAGCGGATCCAGCACAGCAACTTCGCAGGGAAAATGACGTCCTCAGAACTCATTTAGACCAATGCGCACGCCGTGCTTGGAGGAAAGAGGCCAGCATGTGACCAATGCTCCCAGAGACCACTCCCACAAGGGGTGGGGATTCACCCTTGATCCCCTCCCAAAACTCCACACTACCCCCTACCCCCCACATCCTTAAGTATCAGCATTGGTCTCAGGGGCAAGTCAGTTCTGAGTTCTGCTTAAAGTGCACAATATTCAGCTCCAAGTTCGAGTCCTCTGGAGTGTGCTTGCTGGTGGTGGTTGGAACAGAATTGGACGGAACGGAATGGAGCACTGGGAAAGCGGACCAAGCACCAATAAGGATGGGCACATCATCACATGAATACTGTAAGTCTGTCGCACCACACGAATGATGTACATCCCTGCTGTACAAATATCCCTGTGAATAAACCCGAGTCTTCACTGTGCCAGGTGCTTTTCCTCATGCTCTTTGATGAATAAACTCAATGTCAATACAATTCAACCTGCTCGGAGCATCCTTTTCCTCCATTGGTCCAGCACAGTCTGCATGTTTATTAGCCGGGAAGTTTCACCCCACGTGATTTGCTCTCGTTCGGCAGCGTACTCACTTATCACTCTGTAGTAATCCGAGTGTGTGCTGAGTGCATGAAACCCAGTTAATCTAGTCCGCTCGCAGGTAAACGGTGTTAAACGTATAACCCTGCTGGAGTTAACAAAGTTAATTGACGTTTGTGGTTGCTTTGCAACCCGCCAGGCCACATTTTTCACGGCATGTCAGCCTACAGGGCCGGGAGTTAGGGAAGAACCCAAATGCTTCCCCTCGTGGCTCACCTCAAAACCCACGTCCGTAACAATATTGTAATGAACATGCGATTCGGGGTTGATCAAAATTAAAGTTTAGACCAGGGTTAGTATGGAATATGTGTCCATAGCGTATGAGCCATGTTACCTCACAATAGGGAAGGCGAGAACCAAGTTGAGTTTAAAACCCTATCCTTTTTTTAACCCTCCCTTTGTATACTTTGAAAGGTGCCATCATTTCTCCATTTCAGTTTCATTTTTTTTTTTGCAATTGCATCTCCTATTTTATGTTGTTCGGACAGCACTGTGGGCTGACAGGCAGATTCTTTGGCACAGTGCATATGGTCAGGAACCGAGTGTTCATAAACCACATGTCTATGCCAGGCTTGCGGCCAATGGAAGACAGCCGATAGGGCCAATGAAAGGAGGAATGCGGCCAAAAAGAAGCCTTGGACATCTGCAAAGGGCTTAATTTCCATTTTATTTTATTTTCTTTCCCTCTCCTTGTGCCATCTGCAATCCCTTATGTCAAATTAATGAACATGAATATGAATATGAATATGAATAAGCATGCACATTATATACAAGAAAAAAAGCACCCCCCCAAAAAAAAGAAAAAAGTAAAAACTGATGAAATCTCAAAAACAACCAACCAACCAAACAAGGGAGGGATGACAATACGACATCACGATCCTCATGGATTACCATCACGACATCTTACTTTTGTTGTGGGATTGTGATGGAATAACATCAAAAGATATTGTTACGGTTGTGGAAATTTGCAATACACCAGAAAGGTCCTCAGGTTAGATATATCGATAAGTTCATGTGTAGTTAGTCCACACCCGTTGTTTAGAGGGAATATGTGTGATTCATCCAGGCTGCGACGCTTTGAGTTAGCACTTTTTCTTTATCTATCATTATTTTGGACCAATCACCCACCAACAACCAAATCGCCACCAACAACGCCCCCGAACAACTACACCAAACCGGCACGACCTTCACCTCCACAACCCTACCCCGCAAGCATCGCCTAACCCCCATTCTCAAACGACGCCCGCCAACAACCAAACCATCACAGCAAACCCCCCACCACCTTCGCCTTTCTCCTTCCACAACCATCAACCACACCACCTGTCAACACCGAACGTCGTGCTGACCAGGACCCGTTCGGTGATTGTTGCCGAACGCGTCGAGCCGCGAGTACAAATGGATGCCTTTACAGGAGAGGAAATCGGATCAGGGGAGGTTCACGCCCCCTTTTCCTCCGTCCAATGGGCGAGCGTCGGGCAGTGTGGCCCCGCCCCCAAGCGCGATGCATGTGGATTCCTTTAAGGAGGAAATTCGGATCAAGAGAGGCTCACGCCCCTTTTTGCCTGACCAATGGCTGAACATCGGGTGGCGTGGCCCCGCCTCCAAGCGCATTTTGATCCGCGAATTTACATACACGCTCCTCCCCCGGTCTATAAAGACGCGAGCACAAGGCGACTCGCGGCTGGCTGGTCGAGTGAAGACAGAGGTCGTCGTCGAGGTTGTTGTTGTTGGGTCGTGGTCGAAGTCGTGGAGTCTGAGTCGTGTGTTTGTGGGGATCGGACGGCAAAGGGGACGGAGCTCAGAGTTGAGGTCGAGGGATGAGTCGCGGAGTGAAGCAGGGACGCGGAAGAGGGCTCAGGGGCGAGAGTTCACCGGAGTCGGTGCGGTCCCAAGGCCCCGCTAGCGGGATGGAGCATCCGCCATTCCACTCTCTCCACCCCGAGCATCAACAATTCCCCCCATCCGCGCCGAGATAGCGCTGGTAACCCCGTCCGTTCCCCACCCCAACCGTGGTGTCGACCGACCAACATGTGCCTGCGCAATGCACGCCTAAAGGAGCTCACCGACCACGCCAGGGGCACGGAGTCAGGCACGTTACGCTGACATTGCGGCAAGCCCGCCATCGCGCCACGAGGGCGCGGGTAAGAACCCTTCGGTCTCGTGGACCTGGCCGCTCACCCAGGTCCCACGTACATTTGGTCCACGGACCTGTCTGCCCCCTTGGATATGAGGGTGGCTTTTATTTGCTTTTTGTGTAAATGTGTGTGTGGCGCCAGTCTTTTAAGTAAACCTGAATAAGTGCTTGTACATTGCTTTATTCGGTTGTAGCTCTGCGTTGCTTTCATTGCTTTGACTGTTATATGTGCATTCTTACTGTATGGCTGTGAATACGTGCTTGCCTTGTGTGTGTGAAATAAAAGTGCTTGTTAAATTGTGACCCATTTCGTTGCATCCTTTCCTTCGTTTGAAAGTGCCATCTTGCATCACGGAAGGGATTGGTAGTGGGTTTCGACACCCAGTAAGTAATCTGAACTGTCGAGGTCGGCGATAACTCCGCTCGGTTATCTCCTTAGCACGGAACGAGCCGCTGAAGCGGTTCGTGTCCGGAGCCGACCTGCGTCGTGGTAAAACTCCTCGGTACTTAGGTATATCGACATTCGGCAATTCACCTTATTTCGCGCGGGTAGAATGCAGACTGGGTTGTGGTAAGGTTAAACCCCCACCCGTGACTGGTTCCTGGTGGTAGTTCCAGGAGGGTCACGACTGAATTGTCCGTCCGGTGGGCGACGCAGTTGCAATTGAAGTTACGTGACCGATCGCACGCCGGCGGGCGAGAATTTGCAACAATATTGTGATGCTAAACCATAAAAGGATTGTGGCATCGTAATATGGGGTCATTCTTCGTTGTTATTCTTCTTCTTCAATCACAATCTCAACAAAATAAAAATGTCAAAAGATGTCGTGACGGTAATCCAGCAGAGGATTGTGGTGTTGTATCGTGGCATCATAATGTGGTGTTATTTCTACCTTGTTTGGACGTTTTTGAGATTTCATCCCTCGATATTTTCACCTATTTTTTTTAATGTTTTTTTTTTTTCTCGTCTCTGCAATTTTTTTAAAGTAATAAAATGCTGTATTTTGTTATGGATTAAATCCATCTATGTTATTAAATTTGGCTTGTGGTACATTCTCCCACTGCCCCTCAATTCCTGGCTTTTGTTTCAGTCCACTGTGTGGATTACCACATACCGTGTGTGGAAATGTCAATGCAAAGACCATTTCATAAATTTTGCTATTTTGGTGTGGATTAAATCCGTCGATGTTATTAAATTGTTTTAATACTTGCTTCAGTTGATTGGGGGATGGTTTGAATATGTATTGCTTTTGGAATGGAACTGTGCATCTTGCCCGCCCCTCCCACGATCCTGGCCTGGTTTGGTTGAGTCCACGTTTATGTTCCATTTCTTTTCCTAATAAAACGATGAATGTTTTATTTATTTTTAAATTTTGTGTTGCATGCACGAGCCCAGAGACAAAGTAACTTCCTCACGTTAGAATCACCATCATGGCTTCATCAGTAATTGAGGTCAGTTGGGCTATAGTTTTACATCGTTTTGAGAGAGGAACAACGAGAAGGAGTATAAATTGGCGTTTTAGCGATCTCCCGTTGTGGTACTTTATCGATGTATTCTGGTATCTTTTTAAGTCTTGGTAATTCATAAAATTCTCCAGAATAAAAGGTATGGCTTTAAAATGCTTGTGACTTCACTCTTTAGTAGTTTATAAGCCTATCATTGTGCACACATTTGAATGGGTGGCCATTTTTTCCCATATCATTCCCTCTGTATGGCATACTACTTACTCCATGACATATACATTTTTTTTTTTATGGTTTAAGCTTGTGGAAGAGCTAGTAAACTGAACAGATCAGGATGTAATGGGATTAAAAAGCACAACAGCAGAGTTGAAAGGCAAGATAGAAGAGGGAGAGAGATTTGGACAAACAATGGGTATGGAGAGGAAACAATGGGTGTGTGGATAAATGGGGAAGGGGGAGGGTAGGAAAGGGTGTATGGGGTGGACAAGATGGATACAGAAGGAAACTCTTAGGAGGGAAAACTGGAAATTTGAAAGGAGGCTGGTTGGGTAGGGGTCAACGAGGGTAGAAAAGATCATGGTTTTGGATTGGGGATGATCTGATATGGTGAACAGCTGTGTTGAAGACCTGGAGGGAGGAATGAGATTGAAGAGGATGTGGAAGTTGGTTCCACAGGTGGGGGAAAAAGAAAGGAACGAATGAGTGGAGGTGAGCAGTGATTCTGGATTTAGGCAGTTTCACCAGAATGGGGTTGATGGTGGACCATGTGTGACCTGCAAAAACATGAGGGTGGGGGGACGGCAACAAAGCACAGAAAGAGCAGAGGGTGCAAGACCAGAAAGAACGTGGAAGAAGACTGAGAGACCACCGACCTGTCTGTCACATGACCCATACGCTATGTGCACATATTTGCACATTGTGTACTAATGTGTGGGGTTAGCGCTGAGGTTATGCATAGTTTTGCAAATTTTTCTTCTCTCTCTTTTTTATTAAATACTAAGGTTTGAGTTTATTAGCAGCTCCCACCCTATTCCATTAGTGGCACACTTTAGTGCCTAAATTAGAATCATAAAGCATGAACCAGTTTTTGTTTTTGTGTACATGATTGATGCTCTTGGAAGACCTGGAGCAGAATGAAAAGGGGAAACCCAAACAGCAGAGTGGAAGTGAGTGAGATGAAGGGGCGGGGAGGGGGGGGAGATGCCAGATGCCCTTGACCAATAAAAGAGATGTCCTTGATAGGCAGTAATCTCCAAAACTTTGCAGCCAATCACCTGTGTGTTTGAACAGGCTCGACGTCATTGACAATAAATTAAATTAATTAATTTTTGCTGTTGCACACACACTGTCATCTCGCCTCGATTTCATCATGTGCATTAAAAGGCAGGAAGGACATACACAGATGGACGTACCTTCATACTGACAGCAGCACGGTTGCAGTAAATCTTCGCATTGGTTATCCTGTTATTGGGATCTATTTGCAGCGCGCTGGAATACATATCATATGCCTCTTGCAGCTGCCCATCCTTGAAAGCCTGATTTCCTTCTTCCTTTTTTGCTTTCAGCAGCTTTGCATTCTACCAAACGCACAAACATAGGGGGAGCTTCAATGCTCGGAAAACTTAACATTTGTTTTGGTACTTTACGGTCAATTCTTCAATTATGGTATCGGAACTTAAAATAACTTTGTACACCATTAAATACGAAGATCATTGTGCAAACAGCTTTGGCTACAGATGACATGATCACCGACAAATGCAATTTGAATGTTTCGAAGCTTCTTGTTCGGGGGTCAAACTATTAATATCCAGAAAGTTGTAATTGATGGTCCTTCCTCAACACCTTGCATGCGAGTCTGGCCTTCTCATGGTCGGGAGCCATGCGTAGTGCTTGTACAAAGTATTGCACTGCCTTGTCGATAAGGTCTTCATAATATAGGCACAAGCCCCGCACGTAGAGAGCATCCGCATTTGTCGAATCGAGTCGTAGAATGTCACTGTGGAATACATCAAATAAAGGACACGGGTACAGGGAGCGTTTCAAACTTCACATCCACATCCAGAAATTACATAAATTTGTACACCCAATCTTCATTCATATCAGCCAAATTAATGTGAAATACCATTATTACCAAATTATGCATGTATGAAACATGGGCACGCACAAAGGCCACCTCTCCAAGCACAAACAATGATAAATAATGAACTGCCTTTGCAGAGAATTTGTTTAATTCCAGATGAATGCAGCAATGTTAAGTGTTATGCTCAGCTCCTGGAAATAGAGTTGGTGATGTATTTAACCCATAAGTAACGAACAAGTTAAACTATAACGGCACTCGTAGAGCGCATAGTCCAACCTTGTGCATCCATTCTGAACAAAAGTACCATCGTTTACTCAACACACGACCATTATGACCCACATACCCACATCATCCATGCACCATATTATGTCACACAGTTTCTTGGCATGGGTTATTAATGTTATAAATTTAATTATTCACTCACATCCGGTCATAGATCAGATATAAGAAGTTTCAGATTTTTTGGATAAAGATTTCAAATCAGCAATGGCTGGAATACCACTTCACTGATGACATCATCATTATCACACGACAGTATATACCTCATGGGGAGTTGATGACGTGCAAAGTTTCAATTTTTTTCATTGAGCAGTTTCAGAGAAAATGACATCCAATTTTTTTTTTCCTTTAATCCAATATGGCTGCCATACCATGTGACCGACGACATCAGTTACCAATAACATTCACCATGGGGAGGTCCTCCTATGTTTAAAATTTTGCATCGATCGGACAATTGGTTGCAGAGAAAAACTTTAAAAGTGAAAATATATAGACACGGAAAGACAGACAAAGACACAGACACACACAGGCATTGCAAGTCTCGCATCCCCTTCGGGGCGAGACTAAAAATGCAAAAAGATGTTAGGACGTTACTCAAAAAAGGATGCAAACAAGGTAGGGATGGTCACAAGAAATTATCATGTGAAACCATCCCTACATCTTTCTTTGAATAATGGTTGTCTCACACATTGTATATATATATATATATATATATATATATATATATATATATATATATATATATATATATATATATATATATATATATATATATATATATATATATATATATAAATATAATAGCCGAAGCAATCTTTTAGAGAAGATAGTCCAAGTAAATTTTTGTACGTCGGGGGTAGACCGACATTTTTTTTTTTCCCCCTCGCGCCATCTTGACACATGAAGTGCAAGTGTACTCTGATAGCTGCACGGGAATTCTTCGGAGACTAACTCAGACATTAGGAGATGATGGACAGATCAACACAGGATAATCATCATGTACCACACTCTGTGCAGAACACAGAGGTGCTGCCAAAGCAGTTTCAAACCAACAATCCTGGTTGGGTGGCCACTCCGACTCAGGAAGTCAGGGCAGGAATTTGTAATTTGTTCATGGTACTGGAGATAGCTCACCGACTCTTCGCGAATGACATCGCAAGATGTTTAACATCCACCAACTTATGCCGGCAGACAGGGATGGGACACCCAGATTAACATACACATACATCCGAACTGGACAAATGATCACTTACTGTTGTGACAATAGACAAATGCATTGGTGTGGAATAAACGTTTTAATTGCCATCACTGTTCAGAAACTGATGGCGGATGGAGTGCCTCTGAAAAACAAAAAGGGCCTCCTCTATTTATATTGTGGTCTAGGCATGTGAAATTAAATTACGCTTGGGTAAACACAATGGAACATTTGACATCGTCATGCGTTGAAACTCATCATGGGTATATTTCATTCAACATTTGCAGGTTGAGGATATATTTAATAAACCCAACGGCGAAGTGAAATTTCATCATGTTTTTGATACAAATCAACCAAGGAGAACATCTACAATCCCTCCGGTTGATACACAATGGAAAATTACATACCTGCCTACTCTTCGCCTAATCTAAAGATAAAAATACCCAAAATCCTCGATACATTAATTTTGGTCAGACTGATCCGATGCAGCAAGTCTGGAGGTAATCAGCCCAGAACTATAGGAGGAGCAGCGGAACAAACAAAAAACAAACAAACACACACCTGTTCGTGAATTATAGTGAGGATGATCAATTTAACTGCAAATGAAGGAACATTTCAGCCATGATGGGAAATGAGCTTGCAATTGCAATTCAAAATCAACGGCATTTACCAAATTACGAGTATCCGGCAGAGCGCCATCATTGTTGTTGTGTGAGAGTAGTGTGCCAAGCCGAGGATTGACTCAAGAAAACCTCATTTGGGGAAAAGAAAAGAAAACACCGTGGTGCACCATGCAATGCAGTGTACGGCAAACCAAGGGTTAAAGGAAACTTATGAATTGGTCTGTACGGTACTCACCTCGCCACGGACTGGGCCTCTGCATAGCGACCGAGCATAGCAAGACATTCTGCTTTCTTTACCTTCAGCTTTGTGCATGCTGCTGCAAAGTCCAATGCACGATCCATGCAAAATACCACCTGCAGCAGGTACGAGCTGTTGTCATGCACGAGTCACTTCCTCATCGAATCGCTATCAACGTCACAAGTCCATTGTCCACCAGTTTTCAACCTCAATTCCAAATGAGATAACTGATGCTCCATACACTTCCTTAATGTCCTTTTTTCCAAGTAATGGAAATTCCATGAATCTTCATGTACAATCCATCATCTTGCTACCACATCAGCTTTTCTTGGGAACCAGATAATACAAATCCCATGTTTTAGGTTGTGGGGTGGGTTATGCCACCATTACCACTCACCACCTGAAACACCTCCAATCCTATGTTCTCAACTGAAGGCAAACAACAAAGGATAGAAAGAGTTTAGCACTCACTTTTCTGAAATCTTGTTTTGCAAAATCCTTTTCCGCCATATTTTCGTATTCCAGCAGGGCCTTCGCATTTAGCAACTGCAGAATGAGCAAAGAAAAAGTAATTTGCTGATTTCCCCAACTTGAATGTCCCAAACCTTTTGAAAAAAAATGTCTTAGGAGGACAAGGGAATTATGTCTTTTGTTGTTTGAAATGCCACCTCATTCTCTGCGGGCTTGCTGTTCGGCTCCAGCTCCAACACCCTCTGGAAACTGCGGATGGCTGCATATGCGGAACCCAGCGCAAGGTGGCATTTCCCTTCACGCAGATGACCCTGATGGATAGGTTCTGTTAATAATCTCAAAACCGTACGGCTTACAATCACAGTGCAGCTGCACAAGAGATCGAGCAATGCATCTTACGCTGGAAGGAGTGATGGAAATACAAAAATAAATAAATTGGGAAAAAAACAGCAAGTGTGTGTGTGTGTGAAGAACAATGGTGACAAAGCTGTTGAAAGACTTCAGGGGGTGGAAGATACTAACTTTCACAAAAGAATCATCGATCCTGACTGCCTGCTGAGCATCCTCCAGAGCTTGCTGGTATCTCGAAAGCATCATGAGTGTGGCAGCGCGGTTGCTGTAGTAGTTCAAGTTCACGGGGCACGTCTCTGCTCACAAGCAAAGAGTCATGATCACCATTATCGTAACCATCATATTCATAACACTCATTACTACGAAAAGATAGAAAACACAACTTGCAAATCTCACAGATGAAGTGAACTTCTGGCTCCAAACATCAGGACGATAAGACAGACCTTTCAAAATGTATTGTTGCGGTTTTCGGAGCCACATGCATAAAACAGATACAGTGGGGAGAACAAGTATTTGATACACTGCCGATTTTGCAGGTTTTGCCACTTACAAAGCACGTAGAGGTCTGTAATTTTTATCATAGGTACACTTCAACTGTGAAAGACGGAATCTAAAACAAAAATCCTGAAAATCACATTGTATGATTTTTAAATAATTAATTTGCCTTTTATTGCATGAAATAAGTATTTGATCACCTACCAACCAGTAAGAATTCCGGCTCTCACAGACATGTTAGTTTTGTCTTTAAGAAGCCCTCCCATTCTCCACTCATTACCTGTATTAACTGCACCTGTTTGAACTAGTTATCTGCATAAAAGACAGCTGTCTACACTCAATCAATCAGACTCCAACCTCACCAAAATGGGCAAGACCAGAGAGCTGTCTAAGGAAATCAGGGACAAAATTGTGGACTTGCACAAGGCTGGGATGGGCTACAGGACAATAGGCAAGCAGCTTGGTGAGAAGGTAACAACTGTTGGCGCAATTATTAGAAAATGGAAGAAGTTCAAGATAAGTCAATCTCCCTCGGTCTGGGGCTCCATGCAAGATCTCACCTCGTGGAGCCTCAATGATCATGAGAAAAGTGAGGGATCAGCCCAGAACAACACGGCAGGACCTGGGCAATGACCTGAAGAGAGCTGGGACCACAGTCTCAAAGAAAACCATAAGTAACACACTACGCAGTCATGGATTAAAATCCTGCAGCGCACGCAAGGTCCCTCTGCTCAAGCCAGCACATGTCCAGGCCCATCTGAAGTTTGCCAATGACCATCTGGATGATCCAGAGGAGGAATGGGAGAAGGTCATGTGGTCTGATGAGACCAAAATAGAGCTTTTTGGTTTAAACTCCACTCGCCGTGTTTGGAGGAAGAAGAAGGATGAGTACAACCCCAAGAACACCATCCCAACCGTGAAGCAGGAGGTGGAAACATCATTCTTTGGGGATGCTTTTCTGCAAAGGGGACAGGAGGACTGCACCGTATTGAGGGGAGGATGGATGGGGTCATGTATGTCGAGATCTTGGCCAACAACCTCCTTCCCTCAACAAGAGCATTGAAGATGGGGCGTGGCTGGGTCTTCCAACATGACAACGACCCGAAACACAAAGCCAGGGCAACTAAGAAGTGGCTCCGTAAGAAGCATCTCAAGGTCCTGGAGTGGCCTCGCCAGTCCCCAGACCTGAACCCAATAGAAAATCTTTGGAGGGAGCTGAAAGTCTGTGTTGCCCAGCGACAGCCCCGAAACCTGAAGGATCTGGACAAGATCTGTATGGAGGAGTGGGCCAAAATCCCTGCTGCAGTCTGTGCAAACCTGGTTAAGAACTACAGGAAACGTCTGATCTCTGTAATTGCAAACAAAGGTTTCTGTACCAAATATTAAGTTATGTTGTTCTGATGTATCAAATACTTAGTTCATGCAATAAAATGCAAATTAATTATTTTAAAATCATACACTGTGATTTTCAGGATTTTTGTTTTTGATTCCATCTTTCACAGTTGAAGTGTACCGATGATAAAAATTACAGACCTCTACGTGCTTTGTAAGTGGGAAAACCTGCAAAATCGGCAGTGTGTCAAATACTTGTTCTCCCCACTGTAGGTGTCCCAAGACAGTTATTCCATTATTATACGTGTAGATAGTCCCTTTCCTTTTGTCTAGCGGGACAACTGGGACGTGCATTGCGATGATCTCAGAGCTTGGTTTGCTTACATCATTTTCTTCGTCATTTCGTCCTTACTCTTTTCTGATTATTCCTGAGGTAAATCTGAGCCACGTGTGCCCGGCACTGTGAGATGGGTCCTCAGCAAAGGCCAAGCAGACACTGCACCCACAACCCTCCGTACAAAACACAACCTGCCAAACGCACTCGCAGTGGTAATTTCCACCCAATGGTGTTTTCCACAACACAGGAAACACAGCCAGCACGACGCCCACGCTGCATAAAACGCATACGGAGGCCGATAAAGGCGACTCCACGCCACGTTGGGCAGGATACGAGTGTGCGAAGTAGAAGCGGAGCGTTCCTTTTCAACCTCAATATCCGACACATATCGGTGTTCGCCCCGCGCACACACGAGCAGAGTCGTGCGAACACGAGCGCTGGCCACGTGCGTAATGGCCGAACCACGCGCACTGTATAGAATGTGCTTGAAGGCGGATCCGTGGCGCTCACTAAACATGCATGGATTTATGCATAACAATGTAACTTCGGCCCTCGCTGGCAGTAGCGGATTCCCACGGATGGTGAACGTCTTCTCGTCTCTGAGGCTAGCGAAGCTGCGATCGGGCTGAGGAGTGTTGTGCAGTGCGGGCCGCGTTGATCGGCACTGGTCAGACGCCCAAGTGGGCATGCGGGACCCTCGGCCGGTCGCCGGGGTGCAGCCTGGGGGTTTTTGCGGGACGATTCGCGTGCCAATTTCGGTGTGGGCAATTCATGTCATGTCGTGGGGTCGGAGCAGAATATTGCCGCTGTCTGAGATGACCTTGCTGGAAACGAAGTGAGGCGGTTTCCGGCCAAAGTTAGCGGGCCACGTGAAGGGTCGGGGCCAATCGGAGTGCGCGATTCAGGTGATAACGTTTTACTTCGGGGTGGCCCCTCCCCCCGCGCTGCAAGTCCTATAAAGGTCGGAGCGGTCCCTCCACCTTTCTCTCGATCTGGCCTCGCCCTCGTCCCTCGGCACGATACGCCTCATCATCTCCGCCCAAACGACGTCAACCCCACCCGCCTACCACTGCGTCCATGCACCCTGGACTCCGCCCCTTCTCCACACGCTCTGCTGAAGCCAGAGACAACACGCCAGCTGTCGGGTGCCGCACTACAGAGCATCCCCCCCCCACCCGGGAAACGTATTGGTGGCACGTCATGCTACCAAGCACAAAGGTACCAAGATCATAGCCGCAACTCCTTTCCCTTCTCGTTTCAAAACTTTCTCTTCATCGGGTTTTCTGTGACGTGTGTGTGTGTGTGTGTGTGTGTGTGTGTGTGTGTGTGTGTGTGTGTGTGTGTGTGTGTGTGTGTGTGTGTGTGTGTGTGTGTGTGTGTGTGTGTGTGTGTGTGTGTGTGTGTGTGTGTTGTCGCCTGTCTGCTTCAGTAAGACTGCAGAAGATCGTTATTGTTATTAATATTATTCTTGGGTTAAGTCTGCTCTGTGTCTGCTTTTGAAAGTTGCTTGTTTATTTGCTGCACCACACCTCTCTCCCCTCTCTCTGCACAACACCCCAATAAATCTTTATCGAACCACATACCTTTCCTCACCCATTGTAATAAATCATTATGAGGAATGTTCCCTGCTCGTTTTTGTCTTTTCTTCCATTGATCCAGCATGGTCAGATTCCTCGCTTAGCCGGGACTTTATTCCCAACAATCCGTTCCTTTTAGCCGCTATGTCCTTGGCAGTGTTGCTCGGCTGCATCCGATCCGGAAAAGTGATCCGATCCGGTAGAGTGATCCGGTTCGGACAAGGCGCACTGAGGGCATGTTCCCCGGTAATTAAACCACGTGATTAATTAGGTAACCTGATTAACCCATAGAAGGGAGGACTCTCTGTCACGCGGTTGAGTTATTGGCGTCCACGGTCGGTTAAGCGACCCGCCACGTCACGGAATTATCCGTGTGCAATGGCCTACAATTCCGGGGAGTCTGGTGGGAGCCGAGATAGCTTCCCCCACCTAGTGGTCTTCTCACCCGACCCCCAACAGTATTTACAGTACACCAAATACCGGAAACTAAACTTAGCATACAATTATTCGCCTAACACGAAGGAGACCGACTATCGTAATCGGTCTGTGCATCAATGTGTGTGAGCAAGTCCACACGAATATCGACTTCAATATAGATCGTTCATTCTCAGATTGAATGTACCAATCGATATACACACTGGACAAAATTGAATACAAAGTTATTCGACTCGTCAACTCCACCAATCTGACCTCAAAACTCGACCAGCTCAAATTACACCGCAAAGTAGGCTCTCTTTCTCTTTTCGACAGATACCCATCCACGACGGGTATGGGGGACAGGACAGATCACAATACTCGTTTACGGTAGTTTCTTTGGATGTTTTGTGCCGCATTCAACAGCTCAGTTCATAATGGTGGCGTGTCTGGGTGCCCGTGGTCACGTTTGAGACCGGTCGCTTTAGATCCAATATGGCTGCCAGACCATGTGACCTATGAAATTATTCGTGAATACTTTGGTATCTCCAAGGCTTGTGGAACGCGTGGGTGAAGTTTACCCTCGATCTGTCAAGCTGTTCTGAAGATTTTTAAAGGTTTATTCTTCCAAAAACAAACAAAACTAGAGGGGCAGCACTCGGTAGAGTGCAAAACCTCCGCCGCCAATAGTGCTGGGTGACTTAAGTGAACCTGATATCCTATTCATTGTAGGTCAAAATGGATCAGACTCTACTGGACCACGATTGAATAAACTAAACTAGATCGACGCGCATGTAGAAATGGCAAAAAAAGAAAATCGAAATTTTTTTGAAAAAAAAAAAGTTGCAAAATTTCTGGGTTTTTTTCTCCAACAAATTTTTTTTTTGGGGGGGGTGGAAATCACTTAAAACATGTAGAAATGCAAAAAAAAAATTCAAATATTTTTCAAATAAAATCGAAATTTTTTTTTGGACCAGGTCCAAAATCTAATGGCATGATCCTTGGATCATACCTAATCCCCCCACCAAGTTTCGTCGAAATCCGTCCAGGAGTTTTTCCGTTATACTGTTCACAAACAGACAGGGGTGAAAACAGTAACCTCCGTCCACCTTTGATGGCAGAGGTTAAAAATAATTGCTGCCAAACCATGTGACCGATGACATCATAGGTGGAGAACTTTTTATTCCCCATGGATAGACGATCATACCTGTTAAATTTTGCCTCGATCTGTTGAGCCGTTGAGGAGAAGCAGATTTTTGAAGGATTTTGATGTTAAAAAACTAGAGTAATTCGGCTGCGCGGTCGACGGGTATGCCTACGCTCTCCCGCACAAACACTTGAGTATTGACATATTTGACCCTTCATCATATCTGGCCCAAAATCTAATCAGTTAATTGCCCTGTCTAACTTTAACTTTGTACCAAGTTTGATGAAATTCTGTCCAATATTTCTTGAGTTAAGGCATAAACAGTAAAATTTCAGCGTTTGACCTTGACCTTTGACTCTTGACCTTCATCACAACTGGCCCAAAATCTAATCACTTAATTGTCCTGTCTTTATATTTTTACCAAGTATGATGAAATTCTACAATTTGCACGAGTTATCGTGTAAACGAAAATCCGGACGGACAAACAGATGGATGGACGAACGAACGGACGGACAACCCAGAAACACAATGCCTCCGGCACCCTTGATGCGGAGGCATAAAAAAATTAAAACAAAAACCACACTTGCTTCCCTTTTTTCCATGGAGCGGTTTCAGAGGTACAAAGGTCCAAAGGTTTCCTTTTTTTTTTCTTTCCAATATGGCTGCCACACCACGTGACCTACGACACCATAATTATCATTAAAACATTATGCATGAGTAGTGACAGTGGTGACACCTATGGTGAAAATTGTGTCAATCGGGTAAGCGGTTACAGAGAAAACCGAGAAAACTAGAAGGGCACTCGGTAGAGCGCATACCTCCGCCACGCAATGCCTGATCCATAAGAACATATCGGGCCCAACACATTTTAAAAATATGCTATATATAATTTTTGTCTCCATCTCTCAAAAGTGAAGAATCACTGAAAAAAAATTAAATAATTCTCGTATCCGGATCCAGATCTTCACCAAAATCAAATCCATTCGTCCTTGTCACACACCTGTGTCCACCAAGTTTCATCCGAATCCGGCCACAACTTTTTGAGATATCGTGATATACATCAGTTTAGCCCAATCTCTCAACGGTGAAGAATCAGTTCAACAATTCTAGTAGCCGGATCCGGATCTTCACCAAAATCTAATCAGTTCGTCCTTGTCACACACCCAACCTGCCCACCAAATTTCATCTGGATCCATCCACAACTTTGAGATATCCTGCACACAGACAGACAGACAGAGAGGGGTGTAAACATAACCTCCTTCCACCTACATTGGCGGAGATAATTAGCATGGAAAGACAACCTGAAAACAATGCCCCAAACCATTCCTCCGTGGCACCCACTGGCATTTATTCAAATCATTTGATTTATCAGGAAACTCGTGTTGAAAATGGAAACAAATGCTAAAAAGTTAATGGTATACGTTAAAACATACCTATAGCTTTGGTGTAAAGCTCATATGCTTCTTGGTAACGCTTGGCCACGTAGCACTCGTTCCCCTTCACCTTGTAATGCTCAGCAAGACTGCAAGGCAAACATCGTACAGCAAGTTTCCGATTTACGTCGAGTGCATTTGTGTCGCTTCACGAGAATGTCGTTAACACATTGTGGGACAATAGTTCACTCAAGTCACGCTAATCGGATAAAACGTTCGAAATTTAAAAATACTGTACAGTACTGCAGTGTGCCTTGCGAATATTAAAAATAAAGGATCACGGTGTTTGCCAATGTAGAACTGACCACATCACGTCACCCACTCAGTGGTTGTCGCGTCGCTTTATCTGCCAGTGTCACGAGTTTCACCCTGTGGTGCAGTGTACTCGAGTGTACTCAAGCGAAGCGCAAGTTACATTGGGGTGACCAATTTAATTATTTATTTTTCCCTCTGGCAACGCAATAACCCATTATAACACGATGTACAGTATATGGTAAAAAATCGTATCCCAATAACGTCGTTTCACATAAGCGACGGTTTTTAGGAACGCATCCACGATATAAGTCAACGGCTTGCTGTATTTACAATCGAGGGAAGTCGCGAGCATCATCACTATGCGGGAGATGTATAACGGTAAAAAGAACTGAAGGGGAGTTCAAAAATACAGGAAGTTAAATAAAAACAAAATAAAAGACAGGGTGGAACTGAAAAGCAGAAAAGATAACATTTTATTGCAAACGAACACCACCAATAAACTTCGATGATATTTTTAAACGAGGAACCTTGTGATTGAGTAAAATAGCTGAAGATGGAAAGCTGCACCATTGTTGAGAATGAACTGTTTTGTTACAAGTTGTGGTGTTACATATCTTGATATTTCAAGCTTCACCATGCACCATTGGTCAATGGCGTGTGCGATGGTCAGGTCAGGTCAGGTATGGGAGCATGTGCCAGAACAGCGCGTCGCTGCGTCCACTTTCCACAGGTACTCCAGGGGCCTTCGTCTGCCCATCCCCATCTCCTTGAGATGCTGATTAACCTGCAGCAACCACGAGGCACGTGGTCGGCCCATTGGCCTCCTCCACTCACAAGACTCCCTCGCTGAGAGAATCTGGTGAGCAGGATCAGCGTCAAGAAAACGAGCCAAATGTCCAGACAGCCACAACTGACGCTCACGGACCATGCAGGTAACAAATCTCATCCAAGTCTCTCTCAGCAACCACTCGTTGGACACAAAGTCTGACCAGCGATAGCCAAGGATTCTCCGAAGAGACCTGGTACCAAAGGAATTAAGTCTCCATCTCAGATCCTTGGTCAGAGTCCAAGTCTCGCATCCATAGAGCAAGACTGGAAGCACCAAGGACCCGAAGACTCGGACTTTCGTCCTCCCGCACAGGTACCGGCAGCGCCACACCCCATGATCCAGTGAATCCATGACTCCCCAGGCCTGACCCAGACGTCTATTGACCTCTGACTCACAGCCAGCAGAGACATGAATATCACTGCCAAAGTAAGTCAATCTCTCCACGACCTCAACATCCTCACCACAAACAGGTACAGAAAGGACAGCAGCATCCAAGATGTCATTGAAAGCCTGGATCTTAGTTTTGACCCAGGAAACTCGTAATCCCAACGGCCCAGACTCCTCATTCAGCACCTCGAGGGCCCCCAAAAGGATATCTAAAGTCTCTGCAAAGATGACTGCATCATCTGTGAAATCAAGGTCCGAGATTGACATTCCCAAAAGATGCACAGCAGCTTGATCTCTCAGACATCCTCCCTAGTATCCAGCCCATACAAGTGCTGAAAAGTGTGGGGGCCAGTACACACCCCTGACGAACTCCAGTAACAACTGGAAATGTCATAGATGGTACCACCACAGTTCACAGCACTCTCAGTACCAAAGTAGAGTTCAGACATCAGATCGATCAGTTTTGGTGGCACCCCACAAAGACCAAGAATCCTCCAGAGGGCATCCCGATTCACTGAATCAAACGCTTTACAGAGATCAACATAGGCTGGAAGCAGCCCCTGCCAAAACTCTCGCTCTTCGGGTCCTGACTGAACACAGAAAAGGATATGGTCAATCGTTGACCTCTTTGGTGTAAAGCCTGACTGCTCTGGATGCTGGTGCTCAAGCAGATGGTGGCGAACCCTATCAAGAATTATCAGAGCGAAGACATTGCCCGGCACTGAGAGCAGCGTCACCCCTCAGTAGTTGTTGCAGTCTTGGCGATCACCCTTCCCTTTCCAGAGAGGGGCAACAAGGCCCCTCTTCCAATCAGTTGGGATGATGCCTGTGTTCCAGGCAGAGGACAAAACTGCATGCAACGACACGAGTGCAGCATTTCCACCAGCCTTGAGAAGATCAGCATGGATGCCACAGATCCCAGGAGCTTTACCCCGTTTCAACCAGTTCACCACAGTCTGTGTTTCCACAAGCGAAGGTGGACAACAGTTGATTGGAGGGTGAGCAACAGGGAGTGGAACACCCTTGACATCCAACTCGAGAGCTGGGGGATCAGCCTGGTACAACCCCTCAAAGTAACCGGCCCATTGGGCCTTCACTTCAGACTCCTCTGTCAAGAGCCTACCACTCTCTGCTCTAACTGCAGTGCTCCGAGGGATGGGCTTGGATGAACGCAATGCGTGAATTCCACTGTAAGCAGGACGAGAATCACCTGTCCACAGGTGATGCTCCACCCCCTCACAGATTACTCGCACATAGGCCTCCTTGTCCACCCTTAGCGCACATACAGTTTTACGCCTCAACTCCCTGAACAGCTCAGCTCTGCCATTCAGCCTGGTCCTGCGACTCTGGTCAATGGTATCCAGTGTCCCTTGAAAGACAAAATTCTTCTTTGCCCTGCGGTGAGTTCCAAGACATCCACCGGCAACATCAAGGACAGTGGTCTTGAAGGCACTCCACAACTCTTCAGGACCCCCCCAAAGCACCCAGACCCCCCAAATGTCCACTCAGCCTGTTCGCATTTCCTCAGCTCCCCTCTCATCCTTGAGCTTGCCAACATCCAGCCAAGGCTGGGATGGTACCATTCTCCTGGATTTAAGGTGCAGCTTAAGAGTTGCTACAACAAGCCGGTGGTCAGTATTGAGGAACTGAGCACTCTGGTAGACCCTGCGCCTGCAGTTCTGGATCATCCTCCAGCGACCATCAACGAGGACATGGTCAATCTCCTTTGCCACACCGTCAGCATTGGAATACCAAGTCCAGCGATGAGCTTGAGGGCATTGAAATCATGAACCAGCCACCGTAAGTCCATGACTTCTTGAAAATTCAAGGAACTTAGTGCTATTCTGGTTCATAGTTCCTGGCCCATGGGGACCAACACATGTCTCATAACCATCCCTCTCAGTTCCAGTCAATGCATTGTAATCCCCCAAGACTAGAAGTGTATCTCGTGTGGGGCACTGATGAACCACAGACTCAAGCGTGGCGTGGAATGCATCCGGAGTGCAAATCGGTGAGATCAATCGCCTCAGTCGGAGCATAGACAGAGACCAGAGAAATGGCACCGAAGGAGTGACGAATCCTTAGTCTCATAATACGCTCGTTGACCGGTGTTACTTCAATTATCATTGGGGTCAGCTGATTGGACACAGCTACAGCAACTCCTTGAGTCGGGTAACAATCAGAGCGACCAGACCAATAGTAGGTCTAACCACCCACCATTACCTCGCCACAATCCGTTCTCCGAACCTCAGAGAGTGCTGGAATACCGATGTCCAAACGCTTGAGCTCAGATGATAAGAGACAGGTGATCATCCTCTCTTAGGGACTGGACATTCCAGGCACCCACCCGAAGGGACCGCCTCAGGTTAACCCAAGGAGACCGCCGTCTGGTGGATGACACCTCAGCACCACTCTGACACTCTCCCGCAATCTGACCCAGAAATGTTACCCCGTGGTTTCCCTCCTATCAAAGATTGGGGGTCCCGAAGGCTTTGCCCCAATCCCGTCATCCGATGAGCTGCCCTGTGAAGGGAAGCTGCACAGGAGGTACTCCCACGGAGTGGGTTTTCAGATTTTTTTGCGTTTTGCGGAATGAAGGGTTTTACGGTGGCCGGAGTGCAAATCCTGCCACTAACCTCCTAATAAAAAGTAACCCAACTGCAGGACGTTGTCCGCAGACACAGTTGGGCACTAGATATGGATGGCCGTTGGCTCACAAGGAGCTCCTCCGCCCTTTGACAGGTTTTGTTTTTAATCCTGCTGGGTGTCCATATCCAAACACCCTCCTCACCAAAAAACCTGGTGGGGGAGACTGTTTAGTCGCCGACAACCCGACCATGGAACAGGCAAGTACAGGTTTACATGGTACCTGTAAGCAGGTCACAGATCTAACCTGACCTGACATATATGTGTGCAATGGAGTGGCAGATTTCCAGGTTAACAGAGCAAATAACGATGCTATGCTTATGAAGCACCAGTTCGACAGTTCACAGTGAGCTCGAGATAGCTTAAAGTTACAAACCTGTGAACTATCATGTCACGTAGATCGTCGTGGAAAGATGCTTGCCGGAGCACTTCTGGTGTGTTCACTCATACCAATAGAGATAGCTCTGGAAAGGACCATTTAAGGGTGCGTTGCCCCTCGGGATCAATTATAACATGACAGTGCTCATGCCCCCCCCACCCCCCACCTGCAATCCTCAGAGTCTGTTGCGTGGAAATTACATGAGCTCAACTCCTGACACTAGTTATTCAATTTATATTTATTTATTATATTTTGCATTCCAGGGCATGAATATGAACTTTGCATGCTGGTGATCTACCTCTCGGCTGACAAGATATTTTCGATTCTGACAGTCAACTTACAAAGGAACTCCCAAGGGAACATTTGCTTCCCTGATGGGTAGATGCCAAGAGAATGGCAGTCTACAGATCGCTTGAGACTCAAGAACATGGGCTCGGGTTGAGGATCAACGTGCAAGACAAGCAGCCTCCACGGCAGCATGTTGGGCACCCTTAGAAGGTGTAAAATTTTGATGCAAGACCAAGCGCATTTTGCAACGCCCAAGATTGGCAATTCATACGAAATCACAAGGCCAACGTTCCCCCATTTATCATGCAGGAAATATTTAACTACATAATTCATTCAGTTTCCCCGGGGGCAACGCCAGGTACTTCCGCGAGTTGGAAATAATGACGAAAAGAGGAAAAACATATTGGGTACGTAATGCAAATAACCACATACGTGATGCAATCACATCTCGTATACAAAAACACAATGCTCGATAGCACGATCACACGTTGATATTGTAACAGTCCATCGCTCGGTCTGGTTACCCGGTTCGAATCCGGTGAGTTGCGTCGTGACAAAGTCAAGCAACCACTGCAAAGATTCCCAGTCGGGTCTCAAACCCGACGTCATGTAACCGTGCCAATTGGAATCTTTGTGCTGGGCGAGTGACACACTGAGGCAAACACAGGACAGATGTTATCGTCTGGCTGAGCAACCAGAGTCCATGCGATGCCGAATCCTTGATGGTTCACGACCGTGGTCAATCTCTATCTCAAACAGATTCCCTGCTTAGCCGCAAGATAGCACAGTCGTGAACAAGCAGGACGAGCCAAGATCAAGTCGATTCGACAAATGCATTTCTGTGTAATCAAGAAGCACGTACAAGTGAGAAAAAAAATTCGTGAACCCTTACAAATTCACTGTTTGTCTGCATAAATTTGATCAAAAATGTCATCAGATCTTCATCTAAGTCCTATGAATAGGACTGCATGTTCTGGAAGCTCACCCGGATCAAGAGCAACAGTCACTCTAACCCCCAAGGACCCCCTTCGACCCACATTTTATAATGCCGTGAACAAACTTTGGTACATCATGGGTGATGAAGGTTTGTCAAACTTGTGACGGGGCAGCAATATTCTTCTTGGAGAGCAGTGGTTTCCTTCTCACCATCCTCTCATGCACACCATTCTTATTCAGTGTTTTCCTGATGGTGGACTCATGAACACTGACAGCCAATGCAAGAGGCCTGCAGATCCTTAGACGTTACCCTGGGGTTCTTTGTGACCTCCTGGATTAGTGTACTCTCTGCTCTTGGAGTCATTTTCATAGGACGACCGCTCTTGGAAAGAGTAACAATGGTGTTGAATTTTCTCCATTTGCACACCATCTGTCTGACAGTGGTTACAAACCCATTTCTGAAGATGTTGGGCTCCACCAATGAGTGGAGCCCAACATCTTCAGAAACGGGTTTGTAACCCTTTCCAGATCGATGAGCATCGACAATTTTTTTTTTTTGAGGTCCTCTGAAATCTCTTTTGATCGGGGCATGACACGCTTCCGCAAACCTGTGTGGTGAACACCAGACTCTGATGGTGAAAAACGAAGTTTAAGTTTTTCATGTAGGGCAGGGCCACCCAAACTCACTCCTGATTGTCATCCCATCGATTGAAACACCTGACTGTAATTACCCTCTTCACACTTTGAACCCTTGTGGCCGTTTTACCAGCCGCTATTCAAATCTGCATATACCGAAGCAGCCGGATTATTTTTGAGGGAGCCGAATGTCCTGGGAGCTCAGGGTTCAAAGGGTTAATTGAGCTGATTAACCTGGAGGTTGACATACTTTTTCTGACAAAGAAATTGAATGTTGGATCATTTTGCTTAAGAAATAAATGAAAAAGTAGTTATTTTTTCATGTGCCATTTCTTTAATAAGGTTCTATTTATTTATTATTCAGACTTTAATGAAGATCTGATGACATTCTGGGTTAAATTTATGTCGAAATGCAGGAAATTCTAAATGGTTCACAAACGTTTTCTCACCACTGTATGTGCATAAACAGCGATCGCAATGATCAAAATCAACATCCAAATAATTAGTCCCTCAACAGATACGTGCCCAGGAACAGACCATTGACGAAATGAGTCCGAAGATAAAGCATGCCTTAAAGCCTCAGACACACACGACAAAAGACTTGGGTTTCACAAGGACAGCAGGGTTCGCTAAGCCCAAACCCAAACCCGAGTGGAGCATGATGGCAGGCGTGTTTCTTGTTATGGCATCGCCCAGCGGCTGTATTTGTTCAGCATGCACTCCTCGTATTGATCTCCGGCATCTAATGGGCAACTCCTCACTTCCACCCGCTGCACAAGCTCTGACCCCCAGCTCAGGCCATGATGCACTTCACCACTCCCCGCTCGTTCACTATTGGCTGACGGCCCAGCCCGAAGGCAGGCAGAGCCGCACATGACGCCTGTCCTCGCAGAGTCGATAACATCAGAGGGCCTGGCTTTTCCCGCCTAATATATGGTCTGAGGGACGAGGAAACAGCTCGAAAGCACATTTAACAGCAAAACCAAAGGTAAGAATACGAAACAGGTCAAATGGGATTTAATCTAATTTTAGACATACTGAGGTGGATTTCACATTTCTCAATATGGGAAATGCTTATTCAAGACACTCAATATGGGAATAACTGCAGTACGCTATTGTCGCGGGTCTTGGGGGTGACATTAATCTCCCACACCAAATTGTGGTGGACGGACGGTTGACACCGACCAGCCCTGGATCGCCGAGCGGTTTTCCTAAGGAGGCGGGCACGTGATCCTCAGAGATTATGTAGCGCGTGAGGGAAATTGGTAGCACTGGCGGAGCGACGGAGGCACATGGAAGCACAGCACAAGGGTTATATACTCGAACCCCACGACAATACACGGACACAGCAACTTAAAATGAATGGGGATTTAATGAAAGTAGAAATATTTACAAGGGTACAAGTCAGAATGTAATAATAATAATTATACGTGAAGTAAATTAAGATCCAAGTCAAGGAGCCTTGAACACAGACAAGGGGAAAACGAAATGAAAGAAAATCCTCCCTTACTCTGGCACTTAGCTTGGTACAGAGATGGTTGGTACTTCATTGAACTTTGGGCTCAAGGTGCTTCGTCTTGCACGGGAGGACACGCCCCAAAAATGGTGCCGAGCCCCTCTCGATGCTGTGGCACTCTGCAGAATGGCACCACTCCTCTCGGTGTTATACGTGAGGCTTCGTGGCCCACCTCATACGACCCAACCCAGAGTCAATGACCAGCGTCTTGCTCAGCCACGCGAGCCAATTCACCTCACCACGAATACGAGAATCGTGGTCTTCTTCATGCGTCGAAGAAAAGCCAGCCGTAATGCCCTCAGAATCTTTCACACCATCTCCTAGCTCTCTCAGCTTCAGACCGTGTGCGTCCCTTCTACATACCAAACTGTACCAAACTGAACCAACCTCTCTCCTCTCTCTCACGCATCACGCCCCTCATCTCCCTTGGACGTCACACCTATCAATCACCCCCCCTCCCCCGCATAGCTTGCTGGCACAAAAACCAGGAAGGTGGGGGCTTCTGCCTGCTCGGTTGTTGTTATGGTTGTTATCAAAAATGCAACTCCTTCATGGCTGCCTTGTAAATGCAAAAACGTAGGGAAAGGTCACAGGGGGGCAATCACATACTGAGGGGAATTATCCTTAATCCCCATCTAATTACAACCCCCCCCCCCATCCCCATGGTGACAACACTTAAGCTCACAGTTTCCCTACTTAATTTACATTGAGATGTCTCCTTCACGTCCACAGACCAAACAACTCTATTCAACTTCACGAAGTACCTCGAGCCCAAAGTTCAATGAAGACCATCTCTGGACCAAGCTAAGTTTCCTATTCCATCTGAAATTCCTCCATTTACCCACACAACCGCAACACTATATTACACTTTGATGAACCAAAAGGAGCCACATCCGCAACACTATAATCCACTGTGATTGGTCGTCTTGGAAGCAACAGGCATGGTGTCTGCTTAACGGTTAATGTGGCTGGTTTAAGACCCTCAGGCCTCGAGTTTAAGCTCTGTCCTTCCGTTGAATTAATACCAGGTAGGGTTGACAACCCATCATCCGCCCGAGGCCGGCAAAATGGAGTACCAGTGTGCTGGTAACATGTGCATTGCATCAACGGCAGAGCCACACCCCTAGACAATGATGCAGCCAAGTAGCCACATATTGCATACAAATAATTTTTTTTTAATGGAAGAAATCAGAACTACAAAAGTATAGGTGGTAACATCATTGTAGTCATGCGGTTAATGATAGCTCCTGGGAAAGAAATGTCACATGACAAGTGCATAGAAATCAAAGTGTTCGCTCATGAAGGCAACACCGTGGTGACAGATTTCAGGTCGACCTCAAGATCAGCAGGGGTTGTATTTAAGAGACTCTGAGGAGGATACAGGAAACTGAATGTTGAACTGTGATGGAATAAAGTGTATATTCTGCTGTGATGCTCCTCTAACCTTGCTGCACTTGTTCATATAACAAGATCCCCAGCTGGCACACACGTGCACAGGACCTTTTATTTCCAGTTACTGCAATCCAGCTCAAAATAGAAAGCCACAGGGTAGAGTCATGCTCCGTTCCAGGAGACAAGACTCGAGATTGCAGGGGGTAAAATGAAACACAAGAGCTCCAACGCAGTCTTGATCTTCGAAGAAAGAAGCAAACCAATGAACAGCTAAAGCTGTCGTGCCAGGGATGGCTGGGAGAGGGATTGAAGATTTTAAGTGTCAGAAGCAGGGTGAAGGGTGAGGTAAAAAAAAACAAAAAAAAAACACCCTGACATTTTGAAATTGACAGCCCCTCTGGGCACGGCTTTATCAAACACAATTGGAAGAACAATTGGAAGTTGGAAGAACAAACAATTATCACCTTTACTCGATTTTGTTGAATCAAACCAAAATTTTGTTCCTTATCAACAAACTACATTACAATTTTACTAACAGTACATTGAAGGTGATTTTGAGAAAGTTTGATTTTGTTGAATGGTGAATCAATTCATTGAAGTTCAAAATCTCCGTCAGCAGGTCGACAAGTTCACGCCTGGTTCTTCCAGTAATAAAAAAAAAAAACTGCACAGATTCAAATAAAATAAAATAAAAACTCGAGAACATAGCGAATAACTTCCCAGATTTTCTACAATTACAAATCAAGTTTCTGGAGCACAATGTCAAATCGCAAGTTGGTTCACTTGGAAAGTCAGCAGGTTGGAGGAGGAGTTTGTGGAGCAGGCTTAACAAACATGGATGATGAACAATACATTGGCTGCCAAAAGATTGGAGTCATGGGTGAAGCTTTTTCCAGTGCTTCTGGTGGATAGAATCAAAATAAACCGAGAGGAGCTGCTAAGAGGTCTCGAAATGGCTGATCACAACACCGTAGACAATGGTCTGCTTGTGAAAAGTACTGTAATGGAAAAGCACAGGGAACCTGAGGTCCTACCAAGTCCCGACACAAATTACAATAGGACGGGGACCCTGGATTGTATCCGGTCCGCCTGGGGTGAGCCCCGCAAAACTATTCGAGTGATACGAAGCAAGCTTGTACAATCACGAAGACGAGTGAACCAGGTCCGATTCATCGTGGAGCCTGCAAGGAAGTCAAACAAAAGGGGAAAGAAAACTCTCTAGCAAATAAAACCAGAACAGCACTCGGTGGAGGTATGCGCTCCACCAAGTTGACTGGTTTATGTTTTGTATCGCACAGATAGGCCAATCTGGATCCGGACCTGAACCAGAATCTAAATCGGCTTGTTCATGTCACCTAACCAGCTCATCCACTAAGTTTTGTCGTAATCAGTCTATAACTTTTTGAGATGTCCTTTTCAAAGGCAGACAGACAGACAAACAGGAGTAAAAAACCAAACCTCTGTCCAACTTCGGTGGAAGAGGTCATTATTGTGACAAGCATAGAACTCGTCTTTACAGACAGGTAACGCCCCCCCTCTCCCCCACCACCAGATTGTGCAATATGATATTATATATATATATATATATATATATATATATATATATATATATATATACATATATATATATATATATATATATATATATATATGGCATTGGGGTGTACCCCCATCCTGAACCCCTGGGACTTTTTTTTTTTAACTGCCTAAAATGCTCCTGTGAACCTCTCCCACCACCCTAACCAAGCTTCATAAGGGTTGAGACTCCTGAAAACAATTACCATGGACTGCAATTCTCCAAACATTTGACCGGCCACCTTCGGAGTCTGACAGACATGCCACCAGCAAACTATACCGTCTGCCCAATGCTGCTACCACCACCACACATAACTAACACCACCTGCTGCACCCTACACCAGCAACCACCAACTCCAAATCATACCATCACTGTTGCCACGAATACCATGAATCAAATATGTCCAAGATGGGCCGGGTAGCTAAGTTAACGGAGCAGTTCCTAACTACAAATGGTTAAATCATAATCCAGGAACCTTTGGGTAAACACTGACCCCTAAACGAGCTCCCGAGGTCGTAGTTAGTCATGGAATAGAAACTCAACAACGTAGTGATGAACCATCACCACGAGACTCGAATAGCTCGCAATTAAATGGGTCTCCATTTCAATGTGGGCCGTCAGCAGCGAGGACCTGCTGGGTATTACAAGTAACCCGAAATCCCATCAACACGTGACCCTGGTGTTGGCTCAGTGGTTCGGGCGGCGGCTTGGGATCCTAGGGTCCTGAGTTCAAGCTCCGTCGGCCGCTGAATGAATACACCAGGGGGTTGACTTAGCCTGTCATCCTTCCGAGGTCGGCAAAATGAGTACCAGTTCCAGTGTGTGTACTGCAAGAGGGGCACTGCATCAGCGATATAGTCGCGCTTAAAGAAATGATAGCTACCCCGGCAGCGAGGCTGCCAAACGACCACCACCAACACGTAACCAAAGTAGCCAGCAAGGCTTGCATGCTACTCGTGTTATCAAAAGGACGCGCAACTAACCGGACAGGAGGACTGTGTACACCACGACTGAAGACCTTGGTGAGGCTTCACCTACAATATGGCAATGCCTAATGGAACCTCTGCTGCAAAGAGGACGATGAGTGTGCAGAAGGTTGGGAGCGGGGGAGGAGGAGAAGGAGGGGGGGAAGGAGAAGGAGGGGGGGAAGGAGAAGGAGGGGGGAAGGAGAAGGAGGGGGAAGGAGAAGGAGGGGGGAAGGAGAAGGAGGGGGGAAGGAGAAGGAGGGGGAAGGAGAAGGAGGGGGGAAGGAGAAGGAGGGGGAAGGAGAAGGAGGGGGGAAGGAGAAGGAGGGGGAAGGAGAAGGAGGGGGGAAGGAGAAGGAGGGGGAAGGAGAAGGAGGGGGAAGGAGAAGGAGGGGGGAAGGAGAAGGAGGCGGGGAAGGAGAAGGAGGGGGAAGGAGAAGGAGGGGGAAGGAGAAGGAGGGGGAAGGAGAAGGAGGGGGAAGGAGGAGGGGGAGAAGGAGGAGGGGGAAGGAGAAGGAGGAGGGGAAGGAGGAGGAGGAGGAGGGGGAAGGAGGGGAGGAGGAGGGGGGAAGGAGGGGAGGAGGAGGGGGAAGGAGGGGAGGAGGAGGGGGAAGGAGGGGAGGAGGAGGGGGAAGGAGGGGAGGAGGAGGGGGAAGGAGGGGAGGAGGGGGGAAGGAGGGGAGGAGGAGAGCAAAGGGGGGGGGGATCAGAAGGCTGATCTCAACGTCAGTGATGTCCCATATTAACAAGGACCATCAATCCTCAACATATACTCCCCATTGTGCAGAAGAAGAGGAAGAATCAGAGCCACCACTCTCCAGCAAAACAACCACGAACCAGAGGGAACTCCCGGAAACTCGTCAATTCGGGAAGAAGTCGCCTGAACCGAGAGTGGTCGAGATTTGGAACATTCTCGATTCGGTCAAAATTTAAATAATAATAATTGGCGGGAGGGAAGGCTTCACACTCCGAAACCTTCACACGTGCGCGTCACAAAGTATGAACTACAGAACAGGTGACCGGGTACCGCAGGTAGCCACCTTTCCGCCCCGAATAACGACGCCGACGATAAAACAACTACAAGTATAATGGTACAACAGCACATTATAAACATACATCATGATAACGGATCGTTTAAAGGTCGAAACAAGGGCCGTCGGTACAGTCCTCGTATTGAGGCCTAGCTCCTGGTCCTCCTTTTCCTCAATGCCGCCTCCGCATTTCAAGACCACGAGCGTCGGACCGACCTCTCGGAATCATCGACCGCCATGTCGTCCTGTTTCGGATCGAGCAGGTCCCTGAAGCACGAGTTCCGACGCTGGCTTAGACTCTCATCGGAGCGGTCAGCTTGTTCCATGGCGCCACCCCGGCAGGCACGATCATAGGATCGTTTCATTCATTCTGCTTTCATTCTTATTCATTCGTGTTGGTGAAATCCTCAAATTTTTCCCTTCTTCAGTCTGGTATTTTCATACGATGTCAGGATGGTTTCACAAGTAGCTTCCTTCACGATTATCAACAAGCGTTTAATATTTCCTTTACATTTTAACTTTACTTTACACACGATTTGACGTTCGCAAATTTTCGAATGCGAGAAGGAGAATTTACTGATTGAACTAAACGGTACACCCACATACAGCTCTGGTGGTACGTCATACTTAAACTATGTTTACCGGGAATATAAGGCCAAGGCGGACTACAAAAAACAAAAAACATACGAAGGAAGAAAAATAGATGATAAATAAAGATGAAAACGCAGAATATAACTGTCGACGAATTCACAAGGTGTCACAGGTAAACGGGTGAAGGTCATTCGGCCAAATCCACGGTCCGACACTTCCAAACAAGCTGTTTTATGGAGAAAAAAAAATAATAATAATTAGTCAAAATTTTAAAATCCCAGTCGGTCTTCTCATACAATTCGTGCGAAGCCATTTTCGATCCAAATCAGAACTCGTTTGACGAGGTCACGTGGTCCTTTGATAATGATCGCGCGCTCTTGAGCGCAAGATGGTCGGTTGGCTGTTCTGTAAATCGTGTTCATGGTGTTCCCATCGAGGTGAAGAAGGTGACAATTACTTGTTCCATAAAATAGTGTTCGCCACGACCTCAGGTGACCCCCATCCAGGATTCCAGGGTTTCATTTGACGGGAGGATGGCGGCATTTCCCGACCTTTTGTTGTTTTTTCTCCACCTCTTCCCTCCCTCTATTGAGGACAAATGTTAACGTGTCACATTTAAACATGATAAATGGACGCTGCATCCTTTTTGAGCACGACCTGATTTTAAAAAGCTTGTTCGAACCACACAAACAGGACAAGATGAGCATGAAGGACATCGTGGGAAAGATGATTAAAAAAAAAAATGTAATGGAGTTTGGTTTCACTGGATCCGGATCGTGCTCTTCGGGTCTTTCAAGGATCCCATATAAATCACCAGATCCCATATAAATCACCAGATCCGAGATAAATCACCAGATCCCATATAAATCACCAGATCCGAGATAAATCACCAGATCCCATATAAATCACCAGATCCCATATAAATCACCAGATCCCATATAAATCACCAGATCCGAGATAAATCACCAGATGCGAGAGAAATCACCAGATCCGAGAGAAATCACCAGATCTGATATAAATCACCAGATCCCATATAAATCGCCAGATCCGAGATAAATCACCAGATACCCTATAAATCAGCAGATCCGACATAAATCACCAGATCCAAGAGAAATCACCAGATCCCATATAAATCACCAGATCCCATATAAATCACCAGATCCGAGATAAATCACCAGATACCATATAAATCACCAGATACCATATAAATCACCAGATCCCATTTAAATCACCAGATCCGAGATAAGTCAGCAGATCCGATATAAATCACCAGATCCGAGATAAATCACCATATCCCATATAAATCATCAGATACGAGATAAATCACCAGATCCCATATAAATCACCAGATCCCATATAAATCACCAGATCCGAGATAAATCACCAGATCCCATATAAATCACCAGATCCCATATAAATCACCAGATCCGAGATAAATCACCAGATCCCATATAAATCACCAGATCCGAGATAAATCACCAGATCCCATATAAATCACCAGATCCGAGATAAATCACCAGATCCCATATAAAACACCAGATCCGAGATAAATCACCAGATACCCTATAAATCAGCAGATCCGACATAGATCACCAGATCCAAGAGAAATCACCAGATCCCATATAAATCACCAGATCCCATATAAATCACCAGATCCGAGATAAATCACCAGATACCATATAAATCACCAGATACCATATAAATCACCAGATCCCATTTAAATCACCAGATCCGAGATAAGTCAGCAGATCCGATATAAATCACCAGATCCGAGATAAATCACCATATCCCATATAAATCATCAGATACGAGATAAATCACCAGATCCCATATAAATCACCAGATCCCATATAAATCACCAGATCCGAGATAAATCACCAGATCCCATATAAATCACCAGATCCCATATAAATCACCAGATCCGAGATAAATCACCAGATCCCATATAAATCACCAGATCCCATATAAATCACCAGATCCGAGATAAATCACCAGATCCCATATAAATCACCAGATCCGAGATAAATCATCAGATCCGAGAGAAATCACCACATACCATATAAATCACCAGATCCGACATATTTCACCAGATCCCATATAAATCACCAGATCCGACATAAATCACCAGATCCGACATAAATCATCTTTATCTCTTTGCTGATGACCCCACCCTCTGCTGTACCATCGGTCATCCCTCAGACTGGCAAGCAGCAGCTTCTTCGCTCACTGCAGATCTGGATAAAATCACAAACTGGTCCAACACGTGGAACATGTCTTTCAATCCGGATAAATATCACACTCTCACTATGTCTCTCTGAAAGAACCGTTTAGAAACCCCTCCCCCCCCCCCTCTACTTTCTCAACAATCCTCTGGAAGAAGTCCTTTCTTTCAAACTTCTGGGTCTCACTATCTGCCATGACCTTTCCTGGGAAAGTCACATTTCCAACCTCGCCTCCAAAGCCGGTTACCGACTGCGAATCCTCCGTCGTCTGAAGTCATTCCTTGGCACACATAAGCTCCTGACCACATAAATATCTTTCGGCTACAGCCTGATGGAGTACTGCTCTCCCCTCTAGGCTGGTGCTCCTGCCTCCCACCTTTCTCGGCTTCACACTGTGGAAACAAAGGCATTTCGGATCATTGGCATCTCCCGCAATGAGGCTGAATCTTTGGACCTTTCACTCTCTCACGGCAAGCTGGTCGGTGGTCTTTCTGTCTTCCACCGTCTCCTCTCCGGTCTCACTCCCCCCTCCACCTGCTCTGTCTGCTAGCTCTCCCCCCCCCCACCCCATATTTCCACAAGGCGCTCAAGGTCAGCCAGCAACGCCCTTCTGGTAAAACTACCAAAATCAAGAATCACTGCTCACCTTCACTCTTTCTTTCCTCTGTTTTTTCTCGCCTTTGGAACAAACGCCCACACTCTCTTCAATACCATCTCCCTCCAGCTGTTCACCACCACCTCTTATCTTTCCCCATCCAAAACCACGATCTTTTCGACCCCCGCAAATCCACCCCAAGCTCACCTCTTTCAAATTCCCTGCCTTTCTTCCTGAAAGTCCCTGTCGTGGAAGCACCTGAAAGTCCCTGTCGTGGAAGCACCTGAAAGTCCCTGTCGTGGAAGCACCTGAAAGTCCCTGTCGTGGAAGCACCTGAAAGTCCCTGTCGTGGAAGCACCTGAAAGTCCCTGTCGTGGAAGCACCTGAAAGTCCCTGTGGTGTCCATCTTATTTACCCCATGTACCCTGCCCCTTCCCTCTACCTTACACAGATCACCCCATGTGTCTATTCCCCCACTGTTTTGTGTTTCCCTCTCCTGCCCTTCTTGTCTCTTGCTCCCCTTGTTATATGTTCTTTGTGTTATATGCTCCCGGTGGCCGGCCGTCTGTATGTATGTACATATTTAAAAATCTCAGAAACCGACGGCCAGATGCAGAGCAAACTCTTTATGAAACATGAGGACCATGCTGTTAATTTAAGTTGTGCTTCCCATGACCGTACCTCTTCAGGAAATGTGGGGTGGGGGGCATCCCACTTCAGGAAGGGGGGGGCCTTCCCCCTAATCCCACATTTTCACCCTGCCTGTTGGGGAAATAACCGTCAGCCCTCCACTGGGCTATATTTTAATTGTAATGTGATTTATCAGCTTTATGTCACTCTTGTTATGTATAGTTTGTAAGTTGTAAAAGTCAGAAATAATTAAAAAAAAAAATCTTATGCCATCTGTAAATGTAGAGGGAAACTTGGACAGATATAATGGGTGTGGGGAGGAAAGGTGGTTTGTATAGGGGAGGAGACAAAACATGGAAAGAGCAGAGGGTGCAAGAGCAGAAAGGAGGTGGTAGAAGACAGAAAGACCACCGACATGTCTGCAACGGCGGAGTGACAGAACCATTAACTCGGCTTCATCATGAGAGGTTCCAATGATCCTGAAGGCCTTGGTTTCCGATTCTTCAAACTGAGCGAGACGTGAAGCAGGAGAGCCAGCCCAGAAGCAAGAGCACCGCTGCCTCAAGCTGCAGATGAAAAGTCTTGTAGGTGGATAGGAGCTCAGGTGTGCTAAGGAAGGACTTCGTACGATGGAGGATGCCCATTCGACGACTGGCTTTGGAGGCCAACTTTGAAATGTGGTTTGCCCAAGAAAGATTATATGGCTGATAGTGAGACCTCTGGGTTTGAATGACTGGTCTTCCTCAAAAGGATTGTTATAAGAAAGCAAATTGGGGGTGTGGAGAGCTTTGCCAAACCGTCCTTTCCGAGAGAAATAGTGAGAATGTGAGCTTGAAGAAATAGTGAGAGCGTGAAGCCAACACTGAGCTTCCTTCTCCCTCCCTCCCCCCCCTAAGATATGATAAAATCCCTGATGGGTTAACAATGAATGAACACTAATTGTGAATGAAATGATGGTTAATCATTGGTTTTGAGTGAAATCTGCCACTCTTCTCCATCAAGTCCTTTCAACGATACAATAACAGAGTTGAATGGAAGCTTCATTCGACCATTGAGACGTGAATTATATTAATGTGTCCCTTTACATTTGCACTGACCCATTTTAAGGTGATCAGGAATGTGAATGTATGCATCAAATGACTTCAAATGAGTTTCTTTTGTCCCAATGTTTGAAGATAACAATAGCCATTGTTTTGCTTCTGGGTAACAATTTTCTAACCGCACAATCCTCTACCCAGTCACCACTACATTTTGTACTCCATATGTGATGCTTTAAGTGTGAACTTATCACACATTTCACGGTCGAGAGCTCTGAACATTATTAAAAAAGCAATTCCGGAAATTAAGCTTTGCCTTCAAATTCAAGATTATCTCTTGGGATGCACGAGACTTGCATTTACAATCGAACCGACAATTGGAATTCATGCCAATTGATTGATCAGTGTCCCCAAACTAATAAATATATAAATAATAATCAATGTAATTATGGTTGTGGCTTAATTCATCATCATCATCATCATCATCATCATCATCATCATCATCATCATCATCATCATCATCATGTACCATGCCCTATGAAGAGTGTTGGTGATGCCGAAGCAGTTACAAGGTGACAATCCTGGTCAGGTGGACATTCTGACGCAGGAAGTCAGGACAGGAACTTGTAATGTGTTTCAGGGTGCCGGCGATAGCTCATCTATACTCTTCCCAAAGGACACCGTGGGATCTTTCACGTCCATTCAAAAGCCAACACACACACACATTGATGAATCTCTCTGCCTGTGAAACACCAGAATGGTAGTTTACAGCTGGGCACAAATTCCAACCAAGGCGAGATAGCTTGGAGGAGTATCTCTATCCTCTAAGTCTAAGCCATCCTGCTAGCTCATTGAAGGAATATCAAGCATCAAAACACGAGTGTCAGACAGATGATTAGGTGAAAAGTACGCAGGTAAGACGAACAGTCATCCACACGGTGTGAGGGTGTAGGTCATGGTGGTGGCCCCAGATTCGAGCGAGCTTGGAGTTCGTGGCCTGGCGAGCTCAGACAGCTACGGACATGCGTCGGCACAATTCCTGCCCTTGGCGATGCGTGGGTGGATCTGGTTGTGCATGTTCGCACAAATCTGCCACCCGGTGAGTCAACCTTCAAAATGGCTCCATCGTGGAAGTCCTTGAAACGTATCACAAGTTACTGCAATTCTCTCCGATGTCAGCAATTCTGGGATATGGCATGGTCACAACCTGAATGACCATTTTCTGCACCTGGTAATAGCTCACCTGGTGGCAGCAATATAGCTCAGTTGTTGGCGTGCTCACGTTTATAGTCGGGTCTACATTCGATCCCAAACAAGATGAAGCATCTAAAAATGGTCATTCTGATGCTTTGCTGGTAAGAAGGGATTGCACTTTGGATGGGAACAAAAAAAATCTTACTGCAATAATACTTGTGAGTTATTTCAAGGTACCTTTCATCAAATGCTGCCCCTTTGACGACCAAAAATTGTCTCAAACTAGTGGGGTTGGTCGGGAAATGTGTTTGACCCTGGACAGGCCTGAACTTCGACTCAAGCTGATTTAGGCAGGGACTTATCATTTGTTCAGGGTGCCGGTGATTACTCGTTTACCCTTCGTGAATGAAAGACAGCGTTGGTCTCTCATCCATCCATCCATCCATCCATTGGGACCGTACTCTGTGCAGAGCGTTGGTGCTGCCGAACCAGTCTCCTTGGCTATTAGGCACAATCCTGGACGGGTCGCCACTCCGACACAGGATACCAGCAAGCTAGCACTCATTTTGCCGACCTCGGAAGGATGACGGGCAGAGTCAACCCCACCTGGTATTAATTAAACAGCCAAGTGGGATTTGAACTCAGGATCCCAGGATCCCAAGTCCACGATTCTCGCCATTAAGCCAACACCAGGCATCGATCTCTAATGTCCAGCAGCTAATGCCAGCAGACCATAAAACCAGCTTATCGTCCATCCGAGGGATGGTGTAGTTCACGATGCAACGACCTGCCTGCGAAGAACGAAAAACACCGTTTATAGTCGGGGTCGGGAATTTAACCCATGCTTGACACCTCAGAGTCACGTGTGCCTCGCAGTCATCCTGTCAGGCTAAAAGGACACTGATGTGTTGTTTGTTTTGTTTGTGTCCACTCTCAGAAGAGCCAGAAAACAACATCTGTCCAACCTCAAGAATGAACTTTCAAACTTGTCTCCCTCCCCTAAAACCTGGTGGTACCTTGTCAAGTCAGTCTCCGGTATATGCTCTCCCTCCATCTCTTCCCTCTCTTCAAGCTGTTAGGGTTGAACATCTCCTCCATCTCCAACATCTCCTCCATCTCCAACATCTCCTCCATCTCCAACATCTCCTCCATCTCCAACATCTCCTCCATCTCCAACATCTCCTCCATCTCCAACATCTCCTCCATCTCCAACAGAGAAGGTTGAATGGCTCAATTCTGTGTTTGCTTCCAAATGTTGTGTCCCCAACCCCTCACTCTCGGTATTCACCCAACTACTCCTGAATTCTGTGTCTTTTGTACCTGAGAAGGTGGAGAAGGTTCTGTCAACCCTAATTACCTAATTATGTCAACCCTATGTTACGTCCTAATTACCTCCGCCACCAAAGGTGGACCGATGTTATGTTTTCACCCATTTGTCTGCTTGTTTGTCTGTGAACAGGATATCTCAAAAAGTTGTGGACGGATTCGGACGAAATTTTGTGGACACTTTGGGTGTGTGACAAGGACAAGGACACTTTCTGCTGCAGATTAGTACCACGCAGCGTTCTGCTCCGGCTTAGTACCACGCAGCGTTCTGCTCCGGCTTAGTACCGCGCAGCGTTCTGCTCCAGCTTAGTACCACGCAGCGTTCTGCTCCGGCTTAGTATCACGCAGCGTTCTGCTCCGGCTTAGTATCACGCAGCGTTCTGCTCCGGCTTAGTACCACGCAGCGTTCTGCTCCGGCTTTGTACTACGCAGCGTTCTGCTCCGGCTTAGTATCACGCAGCGTTCTGCTCCGGCTTAGTACCACGCAGCGTTCTGCTCCGGCTTTGTACTACGCAGCGTTCTGCTCCGGCTTAGTACCACGCAGCGTTCTGCTCCGGCTTAGTACCACGCAGCGTTCTGCTCCAGCTTAGTACCACGCAGCGTTCTGCTCCAGCTTAGTACCACGCAGCGTTCTGCTCCAGCTTAGTACCACGCAGCGTTCTGCTCCAGCTTAGTACCACGCAGCGTTCTGCTCCAGCTTAGTACCACGCAGCGTTCTACTGCAGCTTAGTACCACGCAGCGTTCTGCTCCAGCTTAGTACCACGCAGCATTCTGCTCCAGCTTAGTACCACGCAGCGTTCTGCTCCAGCTTTATACCACGCAGCGTTCTGCTCCGGCTTAGTACCACGCAGCGTTCTGCTCCGGCTTAGTACCACGCAGCGTTCTGCTCCGGCTTAGTACCGCGCAGCGTTCTGCTCCGGCTTAGTACCGCGCAGCGTTCTGCTCCGGCTTAGTACCGCGCAGCGTTCTGCTCCAGCTTAGTACCACGCAGCGTTCTGCTCCGGCTTAGTATCACGCAGCGTTCTGCTCCGGCTTAGTACCACGCAGCGTTCTGCTCCGGCTTTGTACTACGCAGCGTTCTGCTCCGGCTTAGTACCACGCAGCGTTCTGCTCCGCTTAGTACCGCGCAGCGTTCTGCTCCGGCTTAGTACCACGCAGCGTTCTGCTCCAGCTTAGTACCACGCAGCGTTCTGCTCCGGCTTAGTACCGCGCAGCGTTCTGCTCTGGCTTAGTACCACGCAGCGTTCTGCTCCAGCTTAGTACCACGCAGCGTTCTGCTCCAGCTTAGTACCACGCAGCGTTCTGCTCCAGCTTAGTACCACGCAGCGTTCTACTGCAGCTTAGTACCACGCAGCGTTCTGCTCCAGCTTAGTACCACGCAGCGTTCTGCTCCAGCTTAGTACCACGCAGCGTTCTGCTCCAGCTTTATACCACGCAGCGTTCTGCTCCGGCTTAGTACCACGCAGCGTTCTGCTCCGGCTTAGTACCACGCAGCGTTCTGCTCCGGCTTAGTACCACGCAGCGTTCTGCTCCGGCTTAGTAACACGCAGCGTTCTGCTCCGGCTTAGTACCACGCAGCGTTCTGCTCCGGCTTTGTACTACGCAGCGTTCTGCTCCGGCTTCGTACCACGCAGCGTTCTGCTCCGGCTTAGTACCACGCAGCGTTCTGCTCCGGCTTAGTACCACGCAGCGTTCTGCTCCGGCTTAGTACCGCGCAGCGTTCTGCTCCAGCTTTGTACCACGCAGCGTTCTGCTCCGGCTTAGTACCACGCAGCGTTCTGCTGCAGCTTAGTACCACGCAGCGTTCTACTGCAGCTTAGTACCACGCAGCGTTCTGCTCCAGCTTAGTACCACGCAGCGTTCTGCTCCAGCTTAGTACCACGCAGCGTTCTGCTCCGGCTTAGTACCGCGCAGCGTTCTGCTCCGGCTTAGTACCGCGCAGCGTTCTGCTCCGGCTTAGTACTACGCAGCGTTCTGCTCCGGCTTAGTACCACGCAGCGTTCTGCTCCTGCTTAGTACCACGCAGCGTTCTGCTCCGGCTTAGTATCACGCAGCGTTCTGCTCCGGCTTAGTACCACGCAGCGTTCTGCTCCGGCTTAGTACCACGCAGCGTTCTGCTCCGGCTTAGTACCACGCAGCGTTCTGCTCCGCTTTGTACTACGCAGCGTTCTGCTCCGGCTTAGTACCGCGCAGCGTTCTGCTCCGGCTTAGTACCGCGCAGCCTTCTGCTCCAGCTTAGTACCGCGCAGCGTTCTGCTCCAGCTTAGTACCACGCAGCGTTCTGCTCCGGCTTAGTACCGCGCAGCGTTCTGCTCCGGCTTAGTACCGCGCAGCGTTCTGCTCCAGCTTAGTACCGCGCAGCGTTCTGCTCCGGCTTAGTACCACGCAGCGTTCTGCTCCAGCTTAGTACCACGCAGCGTTCTGCTCCGGCTTAGTACCGCGCAGCGTTCTGCTCTGGCTTAGTACCACGCAGCGTTCTGCTCCAGCTTAGTACCACGCAGCGTTCTGCTCCAGCTTAGTACCACGCAGCGTTCTGCTCCAGCTTAGTACCACGCAGCGTTCTACTGCAGCTTAGTACCACGCAGCGTTCTGCTCCAGCTTAGTACCACGCAGCGTTCTGCTCCAGCTTAGTACCACGCAGCGTTCTGCTCCAGCTTTGTACCACGCAGCGTTCTGCTCCGGCTTAGTACCACGCAGCGTTCTGCTCCGGCTTAGTACCACGCAGCGTTCTGCTCCGGCTTAGTACCACGCAGCGTTCTGCTCCGGCTTAGTACCACGCAGCGTTCTGCTCCGGCTTAGTACCACGCAGCGTTCTGCTCCGGCTTAGTACCACGCAGCGTTCTGCTCCGGCTTAGTACCACGCAGCGTTCTGCTCCAGCTTAGTACCACGCAGCATTCTGCTGCAGCTTAGTACCACGCAGCATTCTGCTGCAGCTTAGTACCACGCAGCGTTCTGCTCCAGCTTAGTACCACGCAGCGTTCTGCTCCAGCTTAGTACCACGCAGCGTTCTGCTCCAGCTTTGGACCACGCAGCGTTCTGCTCCAGCTTTGTACCACGCAGCGTTCTGCTCCGGCTTAGTACCACGCAGCGTTCTGCTCCGGCTTAGTATCACGCAGCGTTCTGCTCCGGCTTAGTACCACGCAGCGTTCTGCTCCGGCTTAGTACCACGCAGCGTTCTGCTCCGGCTTCGTACCACGCAGCGTTCTGCTCCGGCTTAGTACCACGCAGCGTTCTGCTCCGGCTTCGTACCACGCAGCGTTCTGCTCCAGCTTAGTACCACGCAGCGTTCTGCTCCGGCTTAGTACCACGCAGCGTTCTGCTCCGGCTTAGTACCACGCAGCGTTCTGCTCCGGCTTTGTACTACGCAGCGTTCTGCTCCGGCTTAGTACCGCGCAGCGTTTTGCTCCGGCTTAGTACCGCGCAGCCTTCTGCTCCGGCTTAGTACCGCGCAGCGTTCTGCTCCAGCTTAGTACCACGCAGCGTTCTGCTCCAGCTTAGTACCACGCAGCGTTCTGCTCCGGCTTAGTACCGCGCAGCGTTCTGCTCCGGCTTAGTACCGCGCAGCGTTCTGCTCCAGCTTAGTACCGCGCAGCGTTCTGCTCCGGCTTAGTACCACGCAGCGTTCTGCTCCAGCTTAGTACCACACAGCGTTCTGCTCCGGCTTAGTACCACGCAGCGTTCTGCTCTGGCTTAGTACCACGCAGCGTTCTGCTCCAGCTTAGTACCACGCAGCGTTCTGCTCCGGCTTAGTACCGCGCAGCGTTCTGCTCCGGCTTAGTACCACGCAGCGTTCTGCTCCGGCTTAGTACCACGCAGCGTTCTGCTCCAGCTTAGTACCACGCAGCGTTCTGCTCCGGCTTAGTACCACGCAGCGTTCTGCTCTGGCTTAGTACCACGCAGCGTTCTGCTCCAGCTTAGTACCACGCAGCGTTCTGCTCCAGCTTAGTACCACGCAGCGTTCTGCTCCAGCTGAGTACCACGCAGCGTTCTACTGCAGCTTAGTACCACGCAGCGTTCTGCTCCAGCTTAGTACCACGCAGCGTTCTGCTCCAGCTTAGTACCACGCAGCGTTCTGCTCCAGCTTTGTACCACGCAGCGTTCTGCTCCGGCTTAGTACCACGCAGCGTTCTGCTCCGGCTTAGTACCACGCAGCGTTCTGCTCCAGCTTTGTACCACGCAGCGTTCTGCTCCGGCTTAGTACCACGCAGCGTTCTGCTCCGGCTTAGTACCACGCAGCGTTCTGCTCCGGCTTAGTACCACGCAGCGTTCTGCTCCGGCTTAGTACCACGCAGCGTTCTGCTCCGGCTTAGTACCACGCAGCGTTCTGCTGCAGCTTAGTACCACGCAGCGTTCTGCTGCAGCTTAGTACCACGCAGCGTTCTGCTCCAGCTTAGTACCACGCAGCATTCTGCTGCAGCTTAGTACCACGCAGCGTTCTGCTCCAGCTTAGTACCACGCAGCGTTCTGCTCCAGCTTAGTACCACGCAGCGTTCTGCTCCAGCTTTGGACCACGCAGCGTTCTGCTCCAGCTTTGTACCACGCAGCGTTCTGCTCCAGCTTAGTACCACGCAGCGTTCTGCTCCGGCTTAGTACCACGCAGCGTTCTGCTCCGGCTTAGTACCACGCAGCGTTCTGCTCCGGCTTCGTACCACGCAGCGTTCTGCTCCGGCTTAGTACCACGCAGCGTTCTGCTCCGGCTTCGTACCACGCAGCGTTCTGCTCCGGCTTAGTACCACGCAGCGTTCTGCTCCGGCTTCGTACCACGCAGCGTTCTGCTCCAGCTTAGTACCACGCAGCGTTCTGCTCCGGCATAGTACCACGCAGCGTTCTGCTCCGGCTTCGTACCACGCAGCGTTCTGCTCCGGCTTAGTACCACGCAGCGTTCTGCTCCGGCTTCGTACTACGCAGCGTTCTGCTCCGGCTTCGTACCACGCAGCGTTCTGCTCCGGCTTAGTACCGCGCAGCGTTCTGCTCCGGCTTAGTACCGCGCAGCGTTCTGCTCCGGCTTAGTACCACGCAGCGTTCTGCTCCGGCTTAGTACCGCGCAGCGTTCTGCTCCAGCTTTGGACCACGCAGCGTTCTGCTCCAGCTTTGTACCACGCAGCGTTCTGCTCCAGCTTAGTACCACGCAGCGTTCTGCTCCAGCTTAGTACTACGCAGCGTTCTGCTCCGGCTTAGTACCACGCAGCGTTCTGCTCCAGCTTAGTACCACGCAGCGTTCTGCTCCGGCTTAGTACCACGCAGCGTTCTGCTCCAGCTTAGTACCACGCAGCGTTCTGCTCCAGCTTTGGACCACGCAGCGTTCTGCTCCAGCTTTGTACCACGCAGCGTTCTGCTCCAGCTTAGTACCACGCAGCGTTCTGCTCCAGCTTAGTACCACGCAGCGTTCTGCTCCGGCTTAGTACCACGCAGCGTTCTGCTCCAGCTTAGTACCGCGCAGCGTTCTGCTCCAGCTTAGTACCACGCAGCGTTCTGCTCCAGCTTAGTACCACGCAGCGTTCTGCTCCGGCTTAGTACCACGCAGCGTTCTGCTCCGGCTTAGTACCACGCAGCGTTCTGCTCCGGCTTAGTACCACGCAGCGTTCTGCTCCGGCTTAGTACCACGCAGCGTTCTGCTCCGGCTTAGTACCACGCAGCGTTCTGCTCCGGCTTAGTACCACGCAGCGTTCTGCTCCGGCTTCGTACCACGCAGCGTTCTGCTCCAGCTTAGTACCACGCAGCGTTCTGCTCCGGCTTAGTACCACGCAGCGTTCTGCTCCGGCTTAGTACCACGCAGCGTTCTGCTCCGGCTTAGTACCACGCAGCGTTCTGCTCCGGCTTTGTACCACGCAGCGTTCTGCTCCGGCTTAGTACCGCGCAGCGTTCTGCTCCGGCTTAGTACCGCGCAGCCTTCTGCTCCAGCTTAGTACCGCGCAGCGTTCTGCTCCAGCTTAGTACCACGCAGCGTTCTGCTCCGGCTTAGTACCGCGCAGCGTTCTGCTCCAGCTTAGTACCGCGCAGCGTTCTGCTCCAGCTTAGTACCACGCAGCGTTCTGCTCCGGCTTAGTACCGTGCAGCGTTCTGCTCCAGCTTAGTACCGCGCAGCGTTCTGCTCCAGCTTAGTACCACGCAGCGTTCTGCTCCGGCTTAGTACCACGCAGCGTTCTGCTCTGGCATAGTACCACGCAGCGTTCTGCTCCAGCTTAGTACCACGCAGCGTTCTGCTCCGGCTTAGTACCGCGCAGCGTTCTGCTCCGGCTTAGTACCGCGCAGCGTTCTGCTCCGGCTTAGTACCGCGCAGCGTTCTGCTCCGGCTTAGTACCACGCAGCGTTCTGCTCCGGCTTAGTACCACGCAGCGTTCTGCTCCGGCTTAGTACCACGCAGCGTTCTGCTCTGGCTTAGTACCACGCAGCGTTCTGCTCCGGCTTAGTACCACGCAGCGTTCTGCTCCAGCTTAGTACCACGCAGCGTTCTGCTCCAGCTGAGTACCACGCAGCGTTCTACTGCAGCTTAGTACCACGCAGCGTTCTGCTCCAGCTTAGTACCACGCAGCGTTCTGCTCCAGCTTAGTACCACGCAGCGTTCTGCTCCAGCTTTGTACCACGCAGCGTTCTGCTCCGGCTTAGTACCACGCAGCGTTCTGCTCCGGCTTAGTACCACGCAGCGTTCTGCTCCGGCTTAGTACCACGCAGCGTTCTGCTCCGGCTAAGGAACACGCAGCGTTCTGCTCCGGCTTAGTACCACGCAGCGTTCTGCTCCGGCTTAGTACCACGCAGCGTTCTGCTCCGGCTTCGTACTACGCAGCGTTCTGCTCCGGCTTAGTACCACGCAGCGTTCTGCTCCGGCTTCGTACTACGCAGCGTTCTGCTCCGGCTTAGTACCACGCAGCGTTCTGCTCCGGCTTAGTACCACGCAGCGTTCTGCTCCGGCTTAGTACCACGCAGCGTTCTGCTCCGGCTTAGTACCACGCAGCGTTCTGCTGCAGCTTAGTACCACGCAGCGTTCTGCTCCAGCTTAGTACCACGCAGCGTTCTGCTCCAGCTTTGGACCACGCAGCGTTCTGCTCCAGCTTTGTACCACGCAGCGTTCTGCTCCGGCTTAGTACCACGCAGCGTTCTGCTCCGGCTTAGTACCACGCAGCGTTCTGCTCCGGCTTAGTACCACGCAGCGTTCTGCTCCGGCTTAGTACCACGCAGCGTTCTGCTCCGGCTTCGTACCACGCAGCGTTCTGCTCCGGCTTAGTACCACGCAGCGTTCTGCTCCGGCTTCGTACCACGCAGCGTTCTGCTCCAGCTTAGTACCACGCAGCGTTCTGCTCCGGCATAGTACCACGCAGCGTTCTGCTCCGGCTTCGTACCACGCAGCGTTCTGCTCCGGCTTAGTACCACGCAGCGTTCTGCTCCGGCTTCGTACTACGCAGCGTTCTGCTCCGGCTTCGTACCACGCAGCGTTCTGCTCCGGCTTAGTACCGCGCAGCGTTCTGCTCCGGCTTAGTACCACGCAGCGTTCTGCTCCGGCTTAGTACCGCGCAGCGTTCTGCTCCAGCTTAGTACCGCGCAGCGTTCTGCTCCAGCTTAGTACCGCGCAGCGTTCTGCTCCAGCTTAGTACAACGCAGCGTTCTGCTCCGGCTTAGTACCGCGCAGCGTTCTGCTCCGGCTTAGTACCGCGCAGCGTTCTGCTCCAGCTTAGTACCGCGCAGCGTTCTGCTCCGGCTTAGTACCACGCAGCGTTCTGCTCCAGCTTAGTACCACGCAGCGTTCTGCTCCGGCTTAGTACCGCGCAGCGTTCTGCTCCGGCTTAGTACCACGCAGCGTTCTGCTCCAGCTTAGTACCACGCAGCGTTCTGCTCCAGCTTAGTACCACGCAGCGTTCTGCTGCAGCTTAGTACCACGCAGCGTTCTACTGCAGCTTAGTACCACGCAGCGTTCTGCTCCAGCTTAGTACCACGCAGCGTTCTGCTCCGGCTTAGTACCACGCAGCGTTCTGCTCCAGCTTAGTACCACGCAGCGTTCTGCTGCAGCTTAGTACCACGCAGCGTTCTGCTCCAGCTTAGTACCACGCAGCGTTCTGCTCCAGCTTAGTACCACGCAGCGTTCTGCTCCAGCTTTGTACCACGCAGCGTTCTGCTCCGGCTTAGTACCACGCAGCGTTCTGCTCCGGCTTAGTACCACGCAGCGTTCTGCTCCGGCTTAGTACCACGCAGCGTTCTGCTCCGGCTTAGTACCACGCAGCGTTCTGCTCCGGCTTAGTAACACGCAGCGTTCTGCTCCGGCTTAGTACCACGCAGCGTTCTGCTCCGGCTTAGTACCACGCAGCGTTCTGCTCCGGCTTTGTACTACGCAGCGTTCTGCTCCGGCTTCGTACTACGCAGCGTTCTGCTCCGGCTTAGTACCACGCAGCGTTCTGCTCCGGCTTAGTACCACGCAGCGTTCTGCTCCGGCTTAGTACCACGCAGCGTTCTGCTCCGGCTTAGTACCACGCAGCGTTCTGCTCCAGCTTAGTACCACGCAGCATTCTGCTGCAGCTTAGTACCACGCAGCATTCTGCTGCAGCTTAGTACCACGCAGCGTTCTGCTCCAGCTTAGTACCACGCAGCGTTCTGCTCCAGCTTAGTACCACGCAGCGTTCTGCTCCAGCTTTGGACCACGCAGCGTTCTGCTCCAGCTTTGTACCACGCAGCGTTCTGCTCCAGCTTAGTACCACGCAGCGTTCTGCTCCAGCTTAGTACCACGCAGCGTTCTGCTCCGGCTTAGTACCACGCAGCGTTCTGCTCCGGCTTAGTATCACGCAGCGTTCTGCTCCGGCTTAGTACCACGCAGCGTTCTGCTCCGGCTTAGTACCACGCAGCGTTCTGCTCCGGCTTAGTACCACGCAGCGTTCTGCTCCGGCTTAGTACCACGCAGCGTTCTGCTCCGGCTTCGTACCACGCAGCGTTCTGCTCCAGCTTAGTACCACGCAGCGTTCTGCTCCGGCTTAGTACCACGCAGCGTTCTGCTCCGGCTTAGTACCACGCAGCGTTCTGCTCCGGCTTAGTACCACGCAGCGTTCTGCTCCGGCTTTGTACTACGCAGCGTTCTGCTCCGGCTTAGTACCGCGCAGCGTTCTGCTCCGGCTTAGTACCACGCAGCGTTCTGCTCCAGCTTAGTACCACGCAGCGTTCTGCTCCGGCTTAGTACCGCGCAGCGTTCTGCTCCGGCTTAGTACCGCGCAGCGTTCTGCTCCAGCTTAGTACCGCGCAGCGTTCTGCTCCGGCTTAGTACCGCGCAGCGTTCTGCTCCGGCTTAGTACCGCGCAGCGTTCTGCTCTGGCTTAGTACCACGCAGCGTTCTGCTCCGGCTTAGTACCACGCAGCGTTCTGCTCCGGCTTAGTACCACGCAGCGTTCTGCTCCGGCTTAGTACCACGCAGCGTTCTGCTCCGGCTTAGTACCACGCAGCGTTCTGCTCCGGCTTAGTACCGCGCAGCGTTCTGCTCCAGCTTAGTACCGCGCAGCGTTCTGCTCCAGCTTAGTACCGCGCAGCGTTCTGCTCCAGCTTAGTACCACGCAGCGTTCTGCTCCGGCTTAGTACCGCGCAGCGTTCTGCTCTGGCTTAGTACCACGCAGCGTTCTGCTCCAGCTTAGTACCACGCAGCGTTCTGCTCCAGCTTAGTACCACGCAGCGTTCTGCTCCAGCTTAGTACCACGCAGCGTTCTGCTGCAGCTTAGTACCACGCAGCGTTCTGCTCCAGCTTAGTACCACGCAGCGTTCTGCTCCAGCTTAGTACCACGCAGCGTTCTGCTCCAGCTTTGTACCACGCAGCGTTCTGCTCCGGCTTAGTACCACGCAGCGTTCTGCTCCGGCTTAGTACCACGCAGCGTTCTGCTCCGGCTTAGTACCACGCAGCGTTCTGCTCCGGCTTAGTACCACGCAGCGTTCTGCTCCGGCTTAGTACCACGCAGCGTTCTGCTCCGGCTTAGTACCACGCAGCGTTCTGCTCCGGCTTAGTACCACGCAGCGTTCTGCTCCGGCTTTGTACTACGCAGCGTTCTGCTCCGGCTTCGTACTACGCAGCGTTCTGCTCCGGCTTAGTACCACGCAGCGTTCTGCTCCGGCTTAGTACCACGCAGCGTTCTGCTCCGGCTTAGTACCACGCAGCGTTCTGCTCCGGCTTAGTACCACGCAGCGTTCTGCTCCGGCTTAGTATCACGCAGCGTTCTGCTCCAGCTTAGTACCACGCAGCATTCTGCTGCAGCTTAGTACCACGCAGCATTCTGCTCCGGCTTAGTACCACGCAGCGTTCTGCTCCAGCTTAGTACCACGCAGCGTTCTGCTCCAGCTTAGTACCACGCAGCGTTCTGCTCCAGCTTTGGACCACGCAGCGTTCTGCTCCAGCTTTGTACCACGCAGCGTTCTGCTCCAGCTTAGTACCACGCAGCGTTCTGCTCCAGCTTAGTACCACGCAGCGTTCTGCTCCGGCTTAGTACCACGCAGCGTTCTGCTCCGGCTTAGTATCACGCAGCGTTCTGCTCCGGCTTAGTACCACGCAGCGTTCTGCTCCGGCTTAGTACCACGCAGCGTTCTGCTCCGGCTTAGTACCACGCAGCGTTCTGCTCCGGCTTAGTACCGCGCAGCGTTCTGCTCCGGCTTAGTACCGCGCAGCGTTCTGCTCCGGCTTAGTACCGCGCAGCGTTCTGCTCCGGCTTAGTACCGCGCAGCGTTCTGCTCCGGCTTAGTACCGCGCAGCGTTCTGCTCCGGCTTAGTACCACGCAGCGTTCTGCTCCAGCTTAGTACCACGCAGCGTTCTGCTCCGGCTTAGTACCGCGCAGCGTTCTGCTCCGGCTTAGTACCGCGCAGCGTTCTGCTCCGGCTTAGTACCGCGCAGCGTTCTGCTCCGGCTTAGTACCACGCAGCGTTCTGCTCCAGCTTAGTACCACGCAGCGTTCTGCTCCGGCTTAGTACCGCGCAGCGTTCTGCTCCGGCTTAGTACCACGCAGCGTTCTGCTCCGGCTTAGTACCACGCAGCGTTCTGCTCCGGCTTAGTACCACGCAGCGTTCTGCTGCAGCTTAGTACCACGCAGCGTTCTACTGCAGCTTAGTACCACGCAGCGTTCTGCTCCAGCTTAGTACCACGCAGCGTTCTGCTCCAGCTTAGTACCACGCAGCGTTCTGCTCCGGCTTTGTACTCCGCAGCGTTCTGCTCCAGCTTAGTACCACGCAGCGTTCTGCTGCAGCTTAGTACCACGCAGCATTCTGCTCCGGCTTAGTACCACGCAGCGTTCTGCTCCGGCTTTGTACTACGCAGCGTTCTGCTCCAGCTTAGTACCACGCAGCGTTCTGCTCCAGCTTAGTACCACGCAGCGTTCTGCTCCAGCTTGGTACCACGCAGCGTTCTGCTCCAGCTTAGTACCACGCAGCGTTCTGCTCCGGCTTAGTACCACGCAGCGTTCTGCTCCGGCTTAGTACCACGCAGCGTTCTGCTCCAGCTTAGTACCACGCAGCGTTCTGCTCCAGCTTAGTACCACGCAGCGTTCTGCTCCAGCTTTGTACCACGCAGCGTTCTGCTCCAGCTTTGTACCACGCAGCGTTCTGCTCCGGCTTCGTACCACGCAGCGTTCTGCTCCGGCTTAGTACCACGCAGCGTTCTGCTCCGGCTTCGTACTACGCAGCGTTCTGCTCCGGCTTCGTACCAGGCAGCGTTCTGCTCCGGCTTAGTACCGCGCAGCGTTCTGCTCCGGCTTAGTACCACGCAGCGTTCTGCTCCGGCTTAGTACCACGCAGCGTTCTGCTCCGGCTTAGTACCACGCAGCGTTCTGCTCCGGCTTAGTACCACGCAGCGTTCTGCTCCGGCTTAGTATCACGCAGCGTTCTGCTCCGGCTTAGTACCACGCAGCGTTCTGCTCCGGCTTAGTACCACGCAGCGTTCTGCTCCGGCTTAGTACCGCGCAGCGTTCTGCTCCGGCTTAGTACCGCGCAGCGTTCTGCTCCGGCTTAGTACCGCGCAGCGTTCTGCTCCAGCTTAGTACCGCGCAGCGTTCTGCTCCGGCTTAGTACCACGCAGCGTTCTGCTCCAGCTTAGTACCACGCAGCGTTCTGCTCCGGCTTAGTACCGCGCAGCGTTCTGCTCCGGCTTAGTACCACGCAGCGTTCTGCTCCAGCTTAGTACCACGCAGCGTTCTGCTCCAGCTTAGTACCACGCAGCGTTCTGCTGCAGCTTAGTACCACGCAGCGTTCTACTGCAGCTTAGTACCACGCAGCGTTCTGCTCCAGCTTAGTACCACGCAGCGTTCTGCTCCAGCTTAGTACCACGCAGCGTTCTGCTCCAGCTTTGTACCACGCAGCGTTCTGCTCCGGCTTAGTACCACGCAGCGTTCTGCTCCGGCTTAGTACCACGCAGCGTTCTGCTCCGGCTTAGTACCACGCAGCGTTCTGCTCCGGCTTAGTATCACGCAGCGTTCTGCTCCGGCTTAGTATCACGCAGCGTTCTGCTCCAGCTTAGTACCACGCAGCGTTCTGCTCCAGCTTTGTACCACGCAGCGTTCTGCTCCGGCTTAGTACCACGCAGCGTTCTGCTCCAGCTTAGTACCACGCAGCGTTCTGCTGCAGCTTAGTACCACGCAGCGTTCTGCTCCGGCTTAGTACCACGCAGCGTTCTGCTCCAGCTTAGTACCACGCAGCGTTCTGCTGCAGCTTAGTACCACGCAGCGTTCTACTGCAGCTTAGTACCACGCAGCGTTCTGCTCCAGCTTAGTACCACGCAGCGTTCTGCTCCAGCTTTGTACCACGCAGCGTTCTGCTCCGGCTTAGTACCACGCAGCGTTCTGCTCCGGCTTAGTACCACGCAGCGTTCTGCTCCGGCTTAGTACCACGCAGCGTTCTGCTCCGGCTTAGTACCACGCAGCGTTCTGCTCCGGCTTAGTAACACGCAGCGTTCTGCTCCGGCTTAGTACCACGCAGCGTTCTGCTCCGGCTTAGTACCACGCAGCGTTCTGCTCCGGCTTTGTACTACGCAGCGTTCTGCTCCGGCTTCGTACCACGCAGCGTTCTGCTCCGGCTTTGTACTACGCAGCGTTCTGCTCCGGCTTAGTACCACGCAGCGTTCTGCTCCAGCTTAGTACCACGCAGCATTCTGCTCCAGCTTAGTACCACGCAGCGTTCTGCTGCAGCTTAGTACCACGCAGCGTTCTACTGCAGCTTAGTACCACGCAGCGTTCTGCTGCAGCTTAGTACCATGCAGCGTTCTGCTCCAGCTTAGTACCACGCAGCGTTCTGCTCCAGCTTAGTACCACGCAGCGTTCTGCTCCAGCTTTGTACCACGCAGCGTTCTGCTCCAGCTTAGTACCACGCAGCGTTCTGCTCCAGCTTAGTACCACGCAGCGTTCTGCTCCAGCTTAGTACCACGCAGCGTTCTGCTCCAGCTTAGTACCACGCAGCGTTCTGCTCCGGCTTTGTACCACGCAGCGTTCTGCTCCGGCTTAGTACCACGCAGCGTTCTGCTCCAGCTTTGTACCACGCAGCGTTCTGCTCCGGCTTAGTACCACGCAGCGTTCTGCTCCGGCTTAGTACCACGCAGCGTTCTGCTCCGGCTTTGTACCACGCAGCGTTCTGCTCCGGCTTCGTACCACGCAGCGTTCTGCTCCGGCTTCGTACCACGCAGCGTTCTGCTCCGGCTTAGTACCGCGCAGCGTTCTGCTCCAGCTTAGTACCACGCAGCGTTCTGCTCCGGCTTAGTACCACGCAGCGTTCTGCTCCGGCTTTGTACTACGCAGCGTTCTGCTCCGGCTTCGTACCACGCAGCGTTCTGCTCCGGCTTAGTACCGCGCAGCGTTCTGCTCCAGCTTAGTACCACGCAGCGTTCTGCTCCAGCTTAGTACCACGCAGCGTTCTGCTCCAGCTTTGTACCACGCAGCGTTCTGCTCCAGCTTAGTACCACGCAGCGTTCTGCTCCAGCTTAGTACCACGTAGCGTTCTGCTCCGGCTTAGTACCACGCAGCCTTCTGCTCCTGCTTAGTACCACGCAGCGTTCTGCTCCGGCTTTGTACTACGCAGCGTTCTGCTCCGGCTTAGTACCACGCAGCGTTCTGCTCCAGCTTAGTACCACGCAGCGTTCTGCTCCAGCTTAGTACCACGCAGCGTTCTGCTCCAGCTTAGTACCACGCAGCATTCTGCTGCAGCTTAGTACCATGCAGCGTTCTGCTCCAGCTTAGTACCACGCAGCATTCTGCTGCAGCTTAGTACCATGCAGCGTTCTGCTCCAGCTTAGTACCACGCAGCGTTCTGCTCCAGCTTAGTACCACGCAGCGTTCTGCTCCAGCTTTGTACCACGCAGCGTTCTGCTCCAGCTTAGTACCACGCAGCGTTCTGCTCCAGCTTAGTACCACGCAGCGTTCTGCTCCAGCTTAGTACCACGCAGCGTTCTGCTCCGGCTTCGTACCACGCAGCGTTCTGCTCCGGCTTAGTACCGCGCAGCGTTCTGCTCCAGCTTAGAACCACGCAGCGTTCTGCTCCGGCTTAGTACCACGCAGCGTTCTGCTCCGGCTTTGTACTACGCAGCGTTCTGCTCCGGCTTCGTACCACGCAGCGTTCTGCTCCGGCTTAGTACCGCGCAGCGTTCTGCTCCAGCTTAGTACCACACAGCGTTCTGCTCCAGCTTTGGACCACGCAGCGTTCTGCTCCAGCTTTGTACCACGCAGCGTTCTGCTCCAGCTTAGTACCACGCAGCGTTCTGCTCCAGCTTAGTACCACGTAGCGTTCTGCTCCGGCTTAGTACCACGCAGCCTTCTGCTCCTGCTTAGTACCACGCAGCGTTCTGCTCCGGCTTTGTACTACGCAGCGTTCTGCTCCGGCTTAGTACCACGCAGCGTTCTGCTCCAGCTTAGTACCACGCAGCGTTCTGCTCCAGCTTAGTACCACGCAGCGTTCTGCTCCAGCTTAGTACCACGCAGCATTCTGCTGCAGCTTAGTACCACGCAGCATTCTGCTGCAGCTTAGTACCATGCAGCGTTCTGCTCCAGCTTAGTACCACGCAGCGTTCTGCTCCAGCTTAGTACCACGCAGCGTTCTGCTCCAGCTTTGTACCACGCAGCGTTCTGCTCCAGCTTAGTACCACGCAGCGTTCTGCTCCAGCTTAGTACCACGCAGCGTTCTGCTCCAGCTTAGTACCACGCAGCGTTCTGCTCCAGCTTAGTACCACGCAGCGTTCTGCTCCGGCTTTGTACCACGCAGCGTTCTGCTCCGGCTTAGTACCACGCAGCGTTCTGCTCCAGCTTTGTACCACGCAGCGTTCTGCTCCGGCTTAGTACCACACAGCGTTCTGCTCCGGCTTAGTACCACGCAGCGTTCTGCTCCGGCTTTGTACCACGCAGCGTTCTGCTCCGGCTTCGTACCACGCAGCGTTCTGCTCCGGCTTCGTACCACGCAGCGTTCTGCTCCGGCTTAGTACCGCGCAGCGTTCTGCTCCAGCTTAGAACCACGCAGCGTTCTGCTCCGGCTTAGTACCACGCAGCGTTCTGCTCCGGCTTTGTACTACGCAGCGTTCTGCTCCGGCTTCGTACCACGCAGCGTTCTGCTCCGGCTTAGTACCACACAGCGTTCTGCTCCGGCTTAGTACCACGCAGCGTTCTGCTCCGGCTTTGTACCACGCAGCGTTCTGCTCCAGCTTAGTACCACGCAGCGTTCTGCTCCAGCTTAGTACCACGCAGCGTTCTGCTCCAGCTTAGTACCACGCAGCGTTCTGCTCCGGCTTTGTACCACGCAGCGTTCTGCTCCGGCTTAGTACCACGCAGCGTTCTGCTCCAGCTTTGTACCACGCAGCGTTCTGCTCCGGCTTAGTACCACACAGCGTTCTGCTCCGGCTTAGTACCACGCAGCGTTCTGCTCCGGCTTTGTACCACGCAGCGTTCTGCTCCGGCTTCGTACCACGCAGCGTTCTGCTCCGGCTTCGTACCACGCAGCGTTCTGCTCCGGCTTAGTACCGCGCAGCGTTCTGCTCCAGCTTAGAACCACGCAGCGTTCTGCTCCGGCTTAGTACCACGCAGCGTTCTGCTCCAGCTTAGTACCACGCAGCGTTCTGCTCCGGCTTTGTACTACGCAGCGTTCTGCTCCGGCTTCGTACCACGCAGCGTTCTGCTCCGGCTTAGTACCGCGCAGCGTTCTGCTCCAGCTTAGTACCACACAGCGTTCTGCTCCAGCTTTGGACCACGCAGCGTTCTGCTCCAGCTTTGTACCACGCAGCGTTCTGCTCCAGCTTAGTACCACGCAGCGTTCTGCTCCAGCTTAGTACCACGTAGCGTTCTGCTCCGGCTTAGTACCACGCAGCCTTCTGCTCCTGCTTAGTACCACGCAGCGTTCTGCTCCGGCTTAGTACCACGCAGCGTTCTGCTCCGGCTTAGTACCACGCAGCGTTCTGCTCCAGCTTAGTACCACGCAGCGTTCTGCTGCAGCTTTGTACCACGCAGCGTTCTGCTCCAGCTTAGTACCACGCAGCGTTCTGCTCCAGCTTAGTATCACGCAGCGTTCTGCTCTGGCTTAGCACTTTGTGGGGTATGAATAAAGCAAAGATGTGATTGGGTGGCCAAGTACCTCTTCCTGTGTTCAAATTCCTTGTTTTAAGCCAAAATTGTTTGTTACGCCATGCACCTGAAGCAAAGAGTAGGGTTAAGCAATTGGTTCATGTCCGTGTGTCCAGAAACATTAGTTGATGATTGAGGAACAACTTATTTAAATTGAATGTTATATTTTGAACACGAATAGGAAGCCAAGTTTGCCGTACCTTGGCTATGAATTCCTTCCGATCACGCATGCACAGAGAGTGAGATTTTCTTTGTTTTTGTTTTTTTAAACTCTGTCTGCCTGCCTCATAATCAAATAAAATTGAAGATCATTCCAAACAGGAAACTTCCTGTTTTTAATGATGTCATAAAGTACAGAAACAACAGGCAGGAAGAACTAATGTAACTTGTTAGGGTGATGTAATGGACACTGGGGAAAATGGTGGTAAATTCCGGAATTAATTTATTTTTACGACTTTTACAATCTTTATTTTATTTAAAATGAATTATATATTGGAACACTGTGGAACACAAATCACCTTGTTTGCACTTTCAAAACCCCAACATTTAGTAGTACTTGAATATGTTAAATAGGGTGGTGTATAAAAGGTTTAATATTGTTACGGATTTCAGAATCCAGTCTGATGAATGCATCCACACATCCAGGTCCTCCAGACAGTTATTTCCTTAAATGCATGTTCAGATTAGTGCCATCCGCATGTCGAATGGGGTATTAAATGTGATGCGTTGAGAAGGGTAAATGATCGATCCCCTCTCTTAAGGCGCTGTCACACCTTGACGATTTAGCCAGCAATGGCAACGTATAAAAATGTATGTAAAACGTTGGTGTACGCTGAAATTTTTTTTTTTTTTTTTAAAGTTTTGGTCGTATTCATAACGAGTTGGCCGTATGCATAACATATTAGTAACGGGCACAGAACGTTTCGTTGTCTTATAGATAACTTATACCAACAAATGCGTAGCCTGTTGTCGGCATTCACAACCTATGCCCAACGATAGTTTACAACCTATGCCCATAGCGCGCTGCACGTATCGCGACGATCACGTGGCGTAGCCTGTTAAAAACCTGCCGCACGCCGATTTAAATCATAACCGCCTGTATAATGAAAGTGTCAACCACACAGTCACACCTTGACGATTTAGCCAGCGTATGCCGACCTATTAAAAATTTGCCGAACCAAGCTGGCACACATCGAATACGTTATGGGTAAGTTGTGTATACGTTAAGAGCACGCTGAAAAACGATGAATTATGCTGTCATATTTCGTAATACGTCTCCCTACGTCGTGAAATTAAGCATGTTGAAAATTTTACGACATACTCGCCGTATGGCTCACACGTTCCGCTACGCTGGGAACAAGTTGTAGGCACGATATGCGATCTTGACACACGTCGACACAAGTTCCTTGTAAGTTACTCATAAGTCGAAACACGTCGAGGTAATGTTTAGCATACCCAAAACTTGTTTTCTCCGTCAAGGCACATTTTGTTTTCCTCCTTGGCTCCATGAAGGCATGTGACAAAATATCTGAAGTTGTTGTTTTTTAAAAATTTTTTTATTGTTTTTTAGTCTATCACAAATTTTAAAATATATTCGGACATTTGCTTTTAAGTTTCGACGTCGACGTGACAATATCCTCAAACAGAAAATATTCACAGAGGAGGAACTAAGAATAAGACATGAGCAAACTGAAGAGGCAATCGGACGTGACGTAACGGCACGTGACGAAATATCGGAAGTTATTGTTGTTGTTTTTTTTTTTAAACGCTGCCAATACGCCATTATACGGTAGCTGTAAATTAGAAACACGTTCAGTAAGTTCTGTGGTCGTCCGGAACACGTCAATCAAATACATCTACATACGTCAATATGCGTTGGAGGTACGTTACACATAGGTTCAAAGCACGTTACTCATAGGTTAGAAATAAGTTTTGGGTACGCTAAGCATTACCTCGACGTGTTTCGACTTATGAGTAACTTACAAGTAACGTGCCTCGACGTGTGTCAACGATCGCGTAACGTGCCTCAACGTGTGTCAACAATCGCATAACGTGCCTCGACGTGTGTGCAACGATTGTGTAACGTGCCTACAACACATTACTCATAGGTTAGAAATAAGTTTCGGGTACCCTAATCATTACCTCAACGTGTTTCGACTTATGAGTAACTTACAAGTAACGTGTGTCGACGTGTGTCAACGATCGTATAACGTGCCTACAACTTATGGCCAGCGTAGCGGAACGTGTGAGTCATACGCCGGCATACGTCGTAAAATTTCAAGCATGCTAAAATTTGAGGACAACCGCAAAGTACAATGATGAAAGCCAGCGTACTACGACGTATGGAAGTTTTTTCAGTGTGCTCTTAACGTATACAAAACTTACCCATAACGTATTCGACGTGTGCCAGCGTTTTAGACAAATTTTTCACAAGTCGGCATATGCTGGCTAAATCATCAAGGTGTGACAGCGCCTTTATGGGAAGCTTTTTTCTTTACGACAGACACATTCACACACATTTCTTTCATGAGCTCTGAAGCCCACCCCCCCCCCCAAATTCTTCCTCAGAAACAATCTTTCGCGAGCTCCGACGCCCGCCTTTTTTGAGAGCGCACGTGTCGTCATGGTAACCGTGCGCAAGTGGAGCGGGGAGAGCTTGGGGCGGACTGTATCCATGAAGACGGCCCGGAGATTTAAAACGAACGGGAGGTACGTTCTGTGAGGAGAAAAAGCGTGAGGAGAAAAAGCGGGAGAGAGAAAAGTGGAGAGGAAAGCGGAGGCGAAAGAAAGCCAGGGAGGGAGAAGAGAACGAGAAGCAAGCAAGAAGCGGGTGTCTGACCAGCGCTAACAATAAGACAATTCGTCCTTCCCAGTGCTTGGGCAAGCGAGCATGTGGTGCGCGTGTGGGTGTGAGCAGCGCCGTCAACAAGTGAGGCACGGGTCGGTCACCAACAACACCAGGGTCTAAACCCGCGACAGATGATCTCGGTGCCCTCCAGACATCGACTGGCGTTGAAGACTGTCGCGAGAGGGTGCACGGCAAGGCTGGGTGCTGGTAAACTGGCTGCTCGGGTATATGGAGGTTTGAATAGTGGTCGGTAAACTGGTTGCTCGGGTATATGGAGGTTTGATTAGTGGTGGGTAAACTGGCTGCTCGGGTATTTGAAGGTTTGAATAGTGGTCGGTAAACTGGCTGCTCGGGTATATGAAGGTTTGAATAGTGGTCGGTAAACTGGCTGCTCGGGTATATGAAGGTTTGATTAGTGGCAGATAAACTGGCTGCTCGGGTAAATGAAGGTTTGATTAGTGGTGGGTAAACTGGCTGCTCGGGTAAATGAAGGTTTGATTAGTGGCAGGTAAACTGGCTGCTCGGGTATATGAAGGTTTGAATAGTGGTCGGTAAACTGGCTGCTCGGGTATATGAAGGTTTGATTAGTGGTGGGTAAACTGGCTGCTCGGGTATATGGAGGTTTGATTAGTGGCCGGTAAACTGGCTGCTCGGGTATATGAAGGTTTGATTAGTGGTGGGTAAACTGGCTGCTCGGGTAAATGAAGGTTTGATTAGTGGCAGGTAAACTGGCTGCTCGGGTATATGAAGGTTTGAATAGTGGTCGGTAAACTGGCTGCTCGGGTATATGAAGGTTTGATTAGTGGTGGGTAAACTGGCTGCTCGGGTATATGGAGGTTTGATTAGTGGCCGGTAAACTGGCTGCTCGGGTATATGGAGGTTTGAATAGTGGCTGGTAAACTGGCTGCTCGGGTATATGGAGGTTTGATTAGTGGTGGGTAAACTGGCTGCTCGGGTAAATGAAGGTTTGATTAGTGGCAGATAAACTGGCTGCTCGGGTATATGAAGGTTTGAATAGTGGTCGGTAAACTGGCTGCTCGGGTATATGAAGGTTTGATTAGTGGTGGGTAAACTGACTGCTCGGGTATATGAAGGTTTGAATAGTGGTCGGTAAACTGGCTGCTCGGGTATATGAAGGTTTGAATAGTGGTCGGTAAACTGGCTGCTCAGGTATATGGAGGTTTGAATAGTGGCCGGTAAACTGGCTGCTCGGGTATATGGAGGTTTGATTAGTGGTGGGTAAACTGGCTGCTCGGGTAAATGAAGGTTTGATTAGTGGCAGGTAAACTGGCTGCTCGGGTATATGAAGGTTTGATTAGTGGTCGGTAAACTGGCTGCTCGGGTATATGGAGGTTTGAATAGTGGTCGGTAAACTGGCTGCTCGGGTATATGAAGGTTTGATTAGTGGCCGGTAAACTGGCTGCTCGGGTATATGGAGGTTTGATTAGTGGTGGGTAAACTGGCTGCTCGGGTATATGGAGGTTTGAATAGTGGCAGGTAAACTGGCTGCTCGGGTATATGAAGGTTTGAATAGTGGTCGGTAAACTGGCTACTTGGGTATATGAAGGTTTGATTAGTGGTCGGTAAACTGGCTGCTCGGGTATATGGAGGTTTGAATAGTGGTCGGTAAACTGGCTGCTCGGGTATATGAAGGTTTGATTAGTGGCCGGTAAACTGGCTGCTCGGGTATATGGAGGTTTGATTAGTGGTGGGTAAACTGGCTACTCGGGTAAATGAAGGTTTGATCAGTGGCAGGTAAACTGGCTGCTCGGGTATATGAAGGTTTGAATAGTGGTCGGTAAACTGGCTGCTCGGGTATATGAAGGTTTGAATAGTGGTCGGTAAACTGGCTGCTCGGGTATATGAAGGTTTGATTAGTGGTGGGTAAACTGGCTGCTCGGGTATATGGAGGTTTGATTAGTGGCCGGTAAACTGGCTGCTCGGGTATATGGAGGTTTGATTAGTGGTGGGTAAACTGGCTGCTCGGGTAAATGAAGGTTTGATTAGTGGCAGATAAACTGGCTGCTCGGGTATATGAAGGTTTGAATAGTGGTCGGTAAACTGGCTGCTCGGGTATATGAAGGTTTGATTAGTGGTGGGTAAACTGACTGCTCGGGTATATGAAGGTTTGAATAGTGGTCGGTAAACTGGCTGCTCGGGTATATGAAGGTTTGAATAGTGGTCGGTAAACTGGCTGCTCAGGTATATGGAGGTTTGAAAAGTGGCCGGTAAACTGGCTGCTCGGGTATATGGAGGTTTGATTAGTGGTGGGTAAACTGGCTGCTCGGGTAAATGAAGGTTTGATTAGTGGCAGGTAAACTGGCTGCTCGGGTATATGAAGGTTTGAATAGTGGTCGGTAAACTGGCTGCTCGGGTATATGAAGGTTTGATTAGTGGCCGGTAAACTGGCTGCTCGGGTATATGGAGGTTTGATTAGTGGTGGGTAAACTGGCTGCTCGGGTATATGGAGGTTTGAATAGTGGCAGGTAAACTGGCTACTTGGGTATATGAAGGTTTGATTAGTGGTCGGTAAACTGGCTGCTCGGGTATATGGAGGTTTGAATAGTGGTCGGTAAACTGGCTGCTCGGGTATATGGAGGTTTGATTAGTGGTGGGTAAACTGGCTACTCGGGTAAATGAAGGTTTGATCAGTGGCAGGTAAACTGGCTGCTCGGGTATATGAAGGTTTGATTAGTGGTCGGTAAACTGGCTGCTCGGGTATATGAAGGTTTGAATAGTGGTCGGTAAACTGGCTGCTCGGGTATATGAAGGTTTGAATAGTGGTCGGTAAACTGGCTGCTCGGGTATATGAAGGTTTGAATAGTGGTCGGTAAACTGGCTACTTGGGTATATGAAGGTTTGAATAGTGGTCGGTAAACTGGCTGCTCGGGTATATGAAGGTTTGATTAGTGGTCGGTAAACTGGCTGCTCGGGTATATGGAGGTTTGAATAGTGGTCGGTAAACTGGTTGCTCGGGTATATGGAGGTTTGATTAGTGGTGGGTAAACTGGCTGCTGGGGTATATGGAGGTTTGAATAGTGGTCGGTAAACTGGCTGCTCGGGTATATGAAGGTTTGAATCGTGGTCGGTAAACTGGCTGCTCGGGTATATGAAGGTTTGATTAGTGGTGGGTAAACTGGCTGCTCGGGTATATGGAGGTTTGAATAGTGGTCGGTAAACTGGTTGCTCGGGTATATGGAGGTTTGATTAGTGGTGGGTAAACTGGCTGCTCGGGTATATGGAGGTTTGAATAGTGGTGGGTAAACTGGCTGCTCGGGTATATGAAGGTTTGAATAGTGGCCGGTAAACTGGCTGCTCGGGTATATGGAGGTTTGAATAGTGGCCGGTAAACTGGCTGCTCGGGTATATGGAGGTTTGAATAGTGGTCGGTAAACTGGCTGCTCGGGTATATGAAGGTTTGAATAGTGGTCGGTAAACTGGCTGCTCGGGTATATGAAGGTTTGATTAGTGGTGGGTAAACTGGCTGCTCGGGTATATGGAGGTTTGATTAGTGGTGGGTAAACTGGCTGCTCGGGTATATGAAGGTTTGAATAGTGGTCGGTAAACTGGCTGCTCGGGTATATGAAGGTTTGAATAGTGGTCGGTAAACTGGCTGCTCGGGTATATGAAGGTTTGAATAGTGGTCGGTAAACTGGCTGCTCGGGTATATGAAGGTTTGAATAGTGGCTGGTAAACTGGCTGCTCGGGTATATGGAGGTTTGATTAGTGGTGGGTAAACTGGCTGCTCGGGTAAATGAAGGTTTGATTAGTGGCAGGTAAACTGGCTGCTCGGGTATATGAAGGTTTGAATAGTGGTCGGTAAACTGGCTGCTCGGGTATATGAAGGTTTGATTAGTGGCCGGTAAACTGGCTGCTCGGGTATATGGAGGTTTGATTAGTGGTGGGTAAACTGGCTGCTCGGGTATATGGAGGTTTGAATAGTGGCAGGTAAACTGGCTGCTCGGGTATATGAAGGTTTGAATAGTGGTCGGTAAACTGGCTACTTGGGTATATGAAGGTTTGAATAGTGGTCGGTAAACTGGCTGCTCGGGTATATGGAGGTTTGAATAGTGGTCGGTAAACTGGCTGCTCGGGTATATGGAGGTTTGATTAGTGGCCGGTAAACTGGCTGCTCAGGTATATGGAGGTTTGAATAGTGGCCGGTAAACTGGCTGCTCGGGTATATGGAGGTTTGAATAGTGGTGGGTAAACTGGCTGCTCGGGTAAATGAAGGTTTGATCAGTGGCAGGTAAACTGGCTGCTCGGGTATATGAAGGTTTGAATAGTGGTCGGTAAACTGGCTGCTCGGGTATATGAAGGTTTGAATAGTGGTCGGTAAACTGGCTGCTCGGGTATATGAAGGTTTGATTAGTGGTCGGTAAACTGGCTGCTCGGGTATATGGAGGTTTGATTAGTGGTGGGTAAACTGGCTGCTCGGGTAAATGAAGGTTTGATTAGTGGCAGGTAAACTGGCTGCTCGGGTATATGAAGGTTTGAATAGTGGTCGGTAAACTGGCTGCTCGGGTATATGAAGGTTTGATTAGTGGTGGGTAAACTGGCTGCTCGGGTATATGAAGGTTTGAATAGTGGTCGGTAAACTGGCTACTTGGGTATATGAAGGTTTGAATAGTGGTCGGTAAACTGGCTGCTCGGGTATATGAAGGTTTGATTAGTGGTCGGTAAACTGGCTGCTCGGGTATATGGAGGTTTGAATAGTGGTCGGTAAACTGGTTGCTCGGGTATATGGAGGTTTGATTAGTGGTGGGTAAACTGGCTGCTGGGGTATATGGAGGTTTGAATAGTGGTCGGTAAACTGGCTGCTCGGGTATATGAAGGTTTGAATCGTGGTCGGTAAACTGGCTGCTCGGGTATATGAAGGTTTGATTAGTGGTGGGTAAACTGGCTGCTCGGGTATATGAAGGTTTGAATAGTGGTCGGTAAACTGGCTGCTCGGGTATATGAAGGTTTGAATAGTGGCCGGTAAACTGGCTGCTCGGGTATATGGAGGTTTGAATAGTGGCCGGTAAACTGGCTGCTCGGGTATATGGAGGTTTGAATAGTGGTGGGTAAACTGGCTGCTCGGGTATATGAAGGTTTGAATAGTGGTCGGTAAACTGGCTGCTCGGGTATATGAAGGTTTGAATAGTGGTCGGTAAACTGGCTGCTCGGGTATATGAAGGTTTGATTAGTGGTGGGTAAACTGGCTGCTCGGGTATATGGAGGTTTGATTAGTGGTGGGTAAACTGGCTGCTCGGGTATATGAAGGTTTGAATAGTGGTCGGTAAACTGGCTGCTCGGGTATATGAAGGTTTGAATAGTGGCCGGTAAACTGGCTGCTCGGGTATATGGAGGTTTGATTAGTGGTGGGTAAACTGGCTGCTCGGGTATATGGAGGTTTGATTAGTGGTGGGTAAACTGGCTGCTCGGGTATATGAAGGTTTGAATAGTGGTCGGTAAACTGGCTGCTCGGGTATATGAAGGTTTGAATAGTGGTCGGTAAACTGGCTGCTCGGGTATATGAAGGTTTGATTAGTGGTGGGTAAACTGGCTGCTCGGGTATATGGAGGTTTGATTAGTGGTGGGTAAACTGGCTGCTCGGGTATATGAAGGTTTGAATAGTGGTCGGTAAACTGGCTGCTCGGGTATATGGAGGTTTGATTAGTGGCCGGTAAACTGGCTGCTCAGGTATATGGAGGTTTGAATAGTGGCCGGTAAACTGGCTGCTCGGGTATATGGAGGTTTGATTAGTGGTGGGTAAACTGGCTGCTCGGGTAAATGAAGGTTTGATTAGTGGCAGGTAAACTGGCTGCTCGGGTATATGAAGGTTTGAATAGTGGTCGGTAAACTGGCTGCTCGGGTATATGAAGGTTTGAATAGTGGTCGGTAAACTGGCTGCTCGGGTATATGAAGGTTTGATTAGTGGTGGGTAAACTGGCTGCTCGGGTATATGGAGGTTTGAATAGTGGTCGGTAAACTGGTTGCTCGGGTATATGGAGGTTTGAATAGTGGCCGGTAAACTGGCTGCTCGGGTATATGGAGGTTTGATTAGTGGTGGGTAAACTGGTTGCTCGGGTATATGGAGGTTTGATTAGTGGTGGGTAAACTGGCTGCTCGGGTATATGGAGGTTTGAATAGTGGTGGGTAAACTGGCTGCTCGGGTATATGGAGGTTTGATTAGTGGTGGGTAAACTGGCTGCTCGGGTATATGAAGGTTTGAATAGTGGTCGGTAAACTGGCTGCTCGGGTATATGGAGGTTTGATTAGTGGCCGGTAAACTGGCTGCTCAGGTATATGGAGGTTTGAATAGTGGCCGGTAAACTGGCTGCTCGGGTATATGGAGGTTTGATTAGTGGTGGGTAAACTGGCTGCTCGGGTATATGAAGGTTTGAATAGTGGCCGGTAAACTGGCTGCTCGGGTAAATGAAGGTTTGATTAGTGGCAGGTAAACTGGCTGCTCGGGTATATGAAGGTTTGAATAGTGGTCGGTAAACTGGCTGCTCGGGTATATGAAGGTTTGAATAGTGGCTGGTAAACTGGCTGCTCGGGTATATGGAGGTTTGATTAGTGGTGGGTAAACTGGCTGCTCGGGTATATGAAGGTTTGAATAGTGGCCGGTAAACTGGCTGCTCAGGTATATGGAGGTTTGAATAGTGGCTGGTAAACTGGCTGCTCGGGTATATGGAGGTTTGATTAGTGGTGGGTAAACTGGCTGCTCGGGCACATGGAGGTTTGAATAGTGGTCGGTAAACTGGCTGCTCGGGTATATGGAGGTTTGAACAGTGGTCGGTAAACTGGCTGCTCGGGTATATGGAGGTTTGAATAGTGGTGGGTAAACGGGCTACTTGGGTATATGGAGGTTTGAATAGTGGTGGGTAAACTGGCTGCTTGGGTATATGAAGGTTTGATTAGTGGTGGGTAAACTGGCTGCTCGGGTTCAAAGGGTGAGACCAGCAAAAAAAGACAAGCTGTCCTGGTAAAGATGGAAAGACACAAAGGAGATGGAAAAAGACCTGCAATGACAAATGTCATTTTCATCTCCTGCACATCATGTTTTATAACTATTGGACATGGAAAACAACAAACATGTGATTGATGGTGGGAAGAAATCAAAACTGCTGTGGGGGATGAAAGGACAATAGGATAAGATTTGAAAAAAATCGTCATGTTTCCCCAAAACTATTTCTTTTAATCAAGTACAGCACAAATTGGGGGTACACTTTTGAGGTCAGGTCAGGTTCGATCTGTGACCTGCTACAGGTACCATGTAAACCTGTACTAACCTGTTCCATGGTCGGGTTGTCGGCGACTAAACCGTCTCCCCCACCAGGTTTTCTGGTGAGGAGGGTGTTTGGATATGGACACCCAGCAGGATTAAAAACAAAACCTGTCAAAGGGCGGAGGAGCTCCTTGTGAGCCAACGGCCATCCATATCTAGTGCCCAACTGTGTCTGCGGACGTCCTCCTGCAGTTGGGTTACTTCTTATTAGGAGGTTGGTGGCAGGATTTGCACTCCAGCCACCGTAAAACGCTTCATTCCGCAAAACGCAAAAACGCAAACAAATCTGAAAACCCACTCCGTGGGAGTACCTCCTGTGCAGCTTCCCTTCGCAGGGCAGCTCACCGGATGATGGATTGGGGCAAAGCCTTCGGGACCCCCAATCTTTGATAGGAGGAAACCACGGGGTAACATCCCTGGGTCAGATTGCGGGAGAGTGTGTCGGAGTGGTGCTGAGGTGTCGTCCACCAGACGGCGGTCTCCTTGGGTTAACCTGGGCGGTCCCTTCGGGTGGGTGCCTGGAATGTCCTATCCCTAAGAGAGGATGATCACCTGTCTCTGTTATCATCTGAGCTCAAGCGTTTGGACAACGGGATTGCAGCTCTCTCTGAGGTTCGGAGACCCGGATTGCGGCGAGATAATGGTGGGTGGTTACACCTACTATTTCTATTGGTCTGGTCGCTCTGATGGTTACCATACCCAAGGAGTTGCTGTAGCTGTGTCCAATAAGCTGACCCCAATGATAATTGAGGTAACACCGGTCAACGGCGTATTATGAGATTAAGGATTCGTCACTCCTTAGGTGTCATTTCCCTGGTCTCTATTTATGCTCCGACTGAGGCGAGTGATCTTACCGTGAAGGATGCATTCTACGCCACACTCGAGTCTGTGGTTGATCAGTGCCCCAGACGAGATACACTTCTAGTCTTGGGGGATTTCAATGCATCGACTGGAACTGATAGGGATGGTTATGAGGTGTGTGTTGGTCCCCATGGGTCAGGAACTATGAACCAGAATAGCACTAAGTTCCTTGACTTTGCAAGAAGTCATGGACTTAGGGTGGCTAGTTCATGGTTTCAGCGCCATAAGCTCATCGCTGGACTTGGTATTCCAACGCTGGCGGTGTGGCAAAGGAGATTGACCATGTCCTCATTGACGGTCGTTGGAGGATGATCCAGAACTGCAGGGTCTACCGGAGTGCTCAGTTCCTCAATACTGACCACAGGCTTGTTGTAGCAACTCTAAAGCTGCACCTTAAATCCTGGAGAATGGTACCATCCCAGCCTAGGCTGGATGTTGCCAAGCTCAGGGATGAGAGAGTAGCTGAGGAGTTTGCGAACAGGCTGAGTGGACACTTGGGGGTCTGGGTGCTTTGGGGGTCCTGAAGAGTTGTGGAGCACCTTCAAGACCACCGTCCTTGATGTTGCCGGTGGATGCCTTGGAGTTCACCGCAGGGCAAAGAAGAATTTTGTCTCTCAAGGGACACTGGATACCATTGACCAGAGTCGCAGGGCCAGGCTGAATGGCAGAGCTGAGCTGTTCAGGGAGCTGAGGCGTAAAACTGTACGTGCACTGAGGGTGGACAAGGAGGCCTATGTGCGAGGAATCTGTGAGGGTAGAGCATCACCGGTGGACAGGTGATTCTCGTCCCGCTTACAGGGGAATCGCGCATTACGTTCATCAAGCCCATCCCTCGGAGCACTGCAGTTCGAGCAGAGAGTGGTAGGCTCTTGACAGAGGAGTCTGAAGTGAAGGCCCGCTGGGCCGGTTACTTTGAGCGGTTGTACCAGGCTGATCCCCAGCTGTCGAGTTGGACGTCAAGGGTGTTACAATCCCTGTTGCTGACCCTCGAATCAACTGTGGTCCACCATCGCTTGTGGAAACACGGGCTGCGGTGAACCAGTTGAAACGGGGCAAAGCTCCAGGGATCTGTGGCATCCATGCTGAACTTCTCAAGGCTGGTGGAAATGCTGCACTCGCGTCGTTGCATGCAGTTTTGTGCTCTGCCTGGAACACAGGCATCATCCCAACTGACTGGAAGAGGGGCCTTGTTGTCCCTCTCTGGAAAGCGAAGGGTGATCGCCAAGACTGCAACAACTACCGAGGGGTGGCGCTGCTCTCAGTGCCGGGCAAGGTCTTTGCTCGGATAATTCTTGATAGGGTTCGCCACCATCTGCTTGAGCACCAGCGTCCAGAGCAGTCAGGCTTTACACCAAAGAGGTCAACGATTGGCCGTATCCTTGCTCTTCGTGTCCTCACTGAACGCAGACGAGAGTTTCGGCAGGGGCTGCTTGCAGCCTATGTTGATCTCTGTAAAGCGTTCGATTCAGTGAATCGGGATGTCCTCTGGAGGATTCTTGGTCTTCGTGGGGTGCCACCAAAACTGATCGATCTGATGTCTGAACTCTACTCTGGTACTGAGAGTGCTGTGAAGTGTGGTGGTACCATCTCTGACTTATTTCCAGTTGTTACTGGAGTTCGTCAGGGATGTGTACTTGCCCCCACACTTTTCAGCACTTGTATGGACTGGATTTTTGGGAGGATGTCGGAGAGATCAAGTTGCGGTGCATCGTTTGGCAATGTCAAGATCTCGGACCTTGATTTTGCAGATGATGCAGTCATCTTTGCGGAGACTTTAGACATCCTCTTGGGGGCCCTCGAGGTGCTGAATGAGGAGTCGGAGCCGTTGGGATTACAGGATTTCTTGGGTCAAAACAAAGATCCAGGCTTTCGGTGACATCTTGGATGCTGCTGTCCTGTCTGTGTCTGTTTGTGGTGAGGATGTTGAGGTCGTGGATAGATTCACTTACCTTGGCAGTGATATTCATGTCTCCGCAGGTTGTGAGCCGGAGGTCAATAGGCGTCTGGGTCGGGCCTGGGGAGTCATGGATTCACTGGATCATGGGGTGTGGCGCTGCCGGTACCTGTGCGGGAGGACGAAAGTCCGAGTCTTCAGGTCCTTGGTACTTCCAGTCTTGCTCTATGGGTGCGAGACTTGGACTTTGACCAAGGATCTGAGACGGAGACTTAATTCCTTTGGTACCAGGTCTCTTCGGAGAATCCTTGGCTATCGCTGGTCGGATTTTGTGTCCAACGAGCGGTTGCTGAGAGAGACTCGGATGAGATTTGTTACCTGCATAGTCCGTGAGCGTCAGCTGCGGCTGTATGGACATGTGGCTCGTTTTCCTGACGCTGATCCTGCTCACCAGATTCTCTCAGCGAGGGAGTCTCATGAGTGGAGGAGGCCAGTGGGCCGACCACGTGCCTCATGGTTGCAGCAGGTTGACCATCATCTCAAGGAGATGGGGATGGGCCTGGCATCTGCCTGGGGGATGGCCAGACGGAGGCCCCTGGAGTACCGGCGGAAAGTGGACGCAGCGACGCGCTGTTCTGGCACATGCTCCCATACCTGACCTGACTTTTGAGGATGCAAGGTTTAAAGTTTTTTTTAAATTTTTTTGTTTTATGGACTTGGAAAACAAAATGAGGCATTATTTGCTATAATTAATCAGTCATATACAACAAACTGGTGTCATTATTTATCAAACAGGCTTCAAACGAGTGCAGATATGTGTGGCAACTTATATTTCGATTTTGTGTGACATATTCCTCAACTAGCTTGGCATCGATTCCCCACCAAGCCTATCACGTGATGCCATGCAAGCTGGTGCAAGCCTTGAGCCTTTAAGCGCAAATTAATCATTATTCTCTACACAGGATCAGAAAAGACATGCTGACAAATTGAGGATAATCAAAATGTCACCGATTCGATTTTGGCCTCTTACTAACCCAAAGCAGTTTGCCAGGAAGATTGATTGGCAGAGAAACGGAGCCAAGAAACCCGTGGACTGAAATGATGGTTTCACGTTAAAGAATGGTTATGCACGTTTATTACTAGAAATGAAGACTGGATTGTTGAATTGCAAGTTAATTTTGTATTTTTATTTATTTGTAGGAGAGAGGTAGAACTGAGAGTGGGATAAACAGCAAGGGAATGAACGAACAGGAAAAGAGGAGAGGGTGGAGGGGAGGGAACTGAAACTTCCAAGGATGGTTGGAATAGGAAGGATTAATTGGGGGTAATAAAGATCATGGGTCACAATTGGGGATGACAAGAGGTGGCGGTGCACTGCTTGCTTGAAGTCCTGGAGGGAAGAGTGCGAGACAACTGCCTCAGGAAGGTGGTTCCATAGATGGGAGACGCGAGGAATAAGAGTTGAGGTGTGCAATCAGCTTGGATTTTGGAACTTTACCCTCTCATACGAGCCTCGACAAGGTATACAAAAAAATAAATAATAAATAAAAAAACCTGAAGGGGGTTATTTAAAGAACATGTGCATCCTGGAGTTGCGGATGAGGGTTGGAGGACTGAGAGCAGAGGCAGCAATATCGGAGAATAGACGGTAGAAAACAGAGAGACCACCGACCTGCCTGTGATGTGTGAGCAACAGACCTTGTGCTTCAGCCTCATCACGGGACATCCAATAATTTTGAGACCTTTCGAGTCCCCGAAATCCAGGAGAGGCAGAGTTGAAACTGGTGCATCAGCCCATAGTGGAGACCAATCCTCCATTGAGCAATGGACAAAGGTCTTGTCGACTGTGAGTGGCTCTAATTTTCCAAGGAAAGGCTTTGATCGACAACGTATGCCCAGTCTGCAGCTCTCTTTGGAAGCCAGCTTTGCTCTATGGTCTGCCCAGGTAGGGACATGGCTGATGGTGAGACCTATATGGTCAAGAGACTGATCCTCTTCCAGTGGATGACCAGGGAAATAGACAAGTAGGTTTGTTTGATGGTCCTTCTGGAGTGATGGTGTGAGAATTTTTTTTTCCAGGATTGAAGGACATGTTTGTTGTTCCCATTTCCTTGAATTAATTGCAATTCTGAGATGCTTGTTCCAGTTTTCCAGT
>NC_140973.1:4488087-4638087 GCF_056783735.1 Eptatretus burgeri | reverse complement strand
CGTACCCGAAACTTATTTCTCACCTACGATAACGTGTTGTAGGCACGTTACGCGATCGTTGACACACGTCGACACACGTTACTCATAAGTCGAAACACGTCAAGGTAATGGTTAGCGTCAGTGTTCCAGACTCCCTGTTTTTTTTTTTTTCTTCTTCTTCTTCAGTATGACGGTGATGTTGACACTTAGATTTCTAGTGCGGTTATAATATAATATAATTCATAGGCTGCTGCTCAACAATTTAAATCATAACTGCACTAGAAATCGAAGTGTCAACATCACCGTCATACCGGAGAAAAAAGAACAAAAAACAAACAAACCAGGGAGTCTGGAACACTGACGCTAACCATTACCTTGACGTGTTTCGACGAATGAGTAACGTACAAGTAACGTGTGTCGACGTGTCAACGATCGCGCAACGTGACTACAACTTATGCAAGCGTATGCGGAACGTGTGCCATACGCTGAGTACGTCGACAAATTTTCAACATGCTGAAAATTTCTCAATGTACTCGGCGTATCACGACGTATGTCAGCGTACTAAGATGTCTGCCAGCGTACTACGATGTCTGCCAGCGTGCTCTTAACATATACAAAACTTACCCATAACGTATTCGACGTGAGCCAGCTTGGTTCGGCATATTTTTCATATGTCGGCATACGCTGGCTAAAACGTCAAGGTGTGACAGCGGCTTGACACGTCGATGTCCAGTGCGGTTATGATTTGAATTGTCGAGCCGCAGCCTATGAATAGCCTACGCCACGTGATCGTCCGCGATACGCTGCCGCACGCTATGCATAAGTTAGACTATCGTTGGGCATAGGTTGTGAACGCTGACAACACGCTCAGCATTCGTTGGTATAAGTTATCTATATGTGATTGAAACATTCTGTGTACGTTACTAATACGTTATGCATACATCTAACACGTTATTATACGCCCAAAACTTAAAAAAACATCAATAGTTCAGCGTACGCCAGCGTTTTACATACATTTTGATACCTTGCCATACGCTGGCTAAAACGTCAAGGTGTGACCGGGCCCTTACTTGCTGGTTTCAGTGTTTTTCCTATCTCCTTTTTTTGTATACGTGATCAAGGTTCATGGAAGAGCTAGAGGACCTTTCCCCTCTCCCTTTCTCTCCAAACATTTACAAACTTTATTTTTTTTTGCCATAATAACATTTAACAACTGGAATACCAACAAGGAACCCAAAGAAGTAAAGAGCAAAGATGGAGTCATCAGGAGGAACCTGGATAGGATTCGGGTTTCAGCCGCAGCAAAGTGAGCCTTACAGAAAAAATTTCTGCAAGAATTCGCTTCTCCTTAGAGAGATAGAAAACCAAAGAGAAAGAGAGAGGAAAGAGAAGAAAAAGCAAGAATTAGAATGAAAAGAGAATTGTAAAAATAAAAAATAAAAAAAATTTAGAAAGAAGTGTGAAAGGAACAAAGAACAAAGATGTCGGGAAGAACCCGAATGACATGTGTGCTCACACATGATAGGAAGAGTTTGCTGCATATAAGGGTACTCCGTACTAAAACGTGGCATGGACCATTGCACTTTGCAGTGCTACATTTCACGACAGTGTATTGATCACTCTAGTATCATTTGCTCAAGGCTGAGGATACGCCATTGCAACAACATAATGCTTTTGCATTTTGGATCACCACAGGCATTGGAAAAAAATTAGGGTGAGTCAGAAATCAGAAGTAATAATTTTGTTTTGGCCTTGCCCCCTCAACATCCACTGGTTTGAATACCTGGAATCATAAACATTGCTTCAAACTGTTCAGGTAGATTGAGAATCAGAAACACCTTTTTTGCTCTGATAATAATGTTAATGAACACATGTCCTTCAACAAACCACAGTATAAATATAAATGACAACCTTACATAGCAAAAACTCCACTTCAAACAAGACATCAAATTCTGGTAAAGTGGTGTTTGCATTCATATTGACCAAAGATATACATACCAGGGTTGCAGTCAGTAAGAAGAGAGCAGATAGACAACAGAACTTTAGAAATGGTTAGAGCAGGACTCCAGTTATCCTTAAGGATGTCCAGACAGATGATTCCTTGGCTGTTGATGTTACAGTGGTATATTCGTGTGCGAAAGGTCACCTGCTCGTGAACAGATTTGCATACGTAATAAGTATGGTATTTGGCTCAACGACATTTGAACATTAGTTTTGTGATGTTTATATTTTTTTAAAAAAAACCTCAATTCACTTTAATAATACATCTTGTCATGTAGATGAATTGGAAAATTATCAAAAGTGGTTTATAATTAAATTGCAAATTTCTGGAGATTTTATAAACTTCTGTTATCCTGGGTAAGCAACCTTGGGAGGCTTGAAGGGGTACTCGGAGGAGAAGGAGATGTCCAAGAAGAAGACACCTCCTTCATACACAGAGCCAGGGGGTCCAAGGATAGTTGAGCGCCATTCATAGATGTTGTCTCCTTTGGGCCCAGCGCTGGGGGCACATGTCACAAATCATGTTTTAATGTTCACTTATAACACATTCAATAAAAAAAGTGTGAGATCTGATTGACAAGCAATGGACAGTGAGGAAATGACACCATATATCGGATATGTCAGTAAAATGCTGCTGGTGATCTGTAAGTAACATTCATGACTCAATTGATAATTGATGAGTGAAACAAAAGTAGTTATAGTTGGAAGAGACGGTAGGATGTACTTAAAAGTTCAGATTAGTGACAGATTAAAAGCAAATTCGAGCGTCTGCTCAGATTCAGAGTCTGGGAGGTCGGCGATTCAAATCCGGGCCGTCATACCAAACACGAAACAAAATGGTATGTGCTGCTTCCTCGCTTGACATTCAACAGTAAAAAGGATGTGTGTGTGTGTGTGTGTGTGTGTGTGTGTGTGTGTGTGTGTGTGTGTGTGTGTGTGTGTGTGTGTGTGTGTGTGTGTGTGAGTGGCAGCTCCATTATGAGCCTTAGATGTTGTATTAAAAAAGAAAAAAAAGTGCTTCCCTTGAGGTTACTTAATTATTTCACTAAAAGCAATTTGGACATTTTCTACCTCACTTCAATATTCATGACTCCAACCTTTCACTCTTCCCTTACATCTTTCATTCTACAGTCTTTCCTTTCTCAAGCAAAGCTACAAAACCTCACAAAGCAATCTACAAAAGGACCCAAGAGAAAAGGTAAGCCTCCATGCCACCGTGCCGTAAGTAGCCAGTAACCTGAGCAAATTCTTGCTCCACCGACACATTCAAGCTTAATGCCACTTCATAATAGGGTGACATGTGTCACTAGACTGAGAATCATCTGATCTTTCAGTACCAAGACACATGCTCATTCTGCTGAAACACAGACTTGTACTCATTACTTATGTCTAGCTTATTCCGAGCAAACAACTAATGCTTAGACTTCCATTCATCCAGAATCATCAAAGAACTTCATAACAATGTTGAACCAGCTACAAATCTGAGACACAAAGCGAACTTACAATCATCCTTCATTCCACTCAAGTACTTTGCTAACAGCTTTTTTTATAACTTATTCCTCAATTCTTGTTAAACAGCTCTTTCCTCAATCACTTCCAAACCCCCCTATTATTTTTATACATGATACAGGGGTCATGGAGGGGCATCTACATTTATTAAATGTAAGACAAGGACATTAGGGAATATCGATGTACCTTTACGTGAGTTAAAACAGCATGAAGAAATAATTAACACAGTATAGGAAATTTGAACATGGAATTTAAGAATCATGAGCACATTCTCAGATGGGAAGACCAAACATGCCAAACCAGTCTTCAAATTTCCAATCATTTTCAACACTTCTCATTTTTTTAATTTCCAATCATTTTCAACCCTTTCCAGTCTTTTAATTTCCAATCATTTTCAACCATTTCCAGTCTTTTAATTTCCAATCATTTTCCAACCATTTCCAGTCTTTTAATTTCCAATCATTTTCCAACCATTCTCAGTCTTTTACAATCCTTCTCAGTCTTTTCCAATCCTTTTCTTTACCACTTCCAAAACCCACCAAAATATTTTCTCAGGAATTCCATCATTTTAACCTGAAGATCGACTCGTGGCTTGTTCACGCAGTTAGTTGTTAATACTTTTATATAACAACTTTTCATATTATATGGTGAGGGTAACTTGCATCCATTGCCTTCAATCTCTATTCAGTCCCCGAAAACGACAATATTTTCATTTCAAGAAGCTTCTACCATGCACCCAATTAGAAACGGAAGATGAAATGATTGGAATTCATGAGCTGAACTTCTTGTCTCTAAAATAGTCATATCTTACAAGAGAACCTGCAAACAACTTCACTGCCTGGCAGGGAGCAATAGTATATAAATAGTGTTGAATTAGCTGATGTTATCAGGTCCAGAGAAAGCTTGGGCAAGAAAGTGTTCTTGCAGCTGCTGCCTCTCAGTTCTAAAGTGAAAGCAGATTTTGCTTCTGACCTGACTGTGTGTGGGATAAAGTAAGAACCTCAAAACTTTGGATATCATTAAAACGATAGGCTTGGTTTACATCACGCCTCTACTTGGTTCTACTTGGAAGTAATAAGTGCTCTTGTTAATTAACTTTATATCGTACTTGTTGTGAAATCAACCGACCGTTTTCCACTTACACTTTTTTTCTTGCAAATGTGTTACCATACATTGTATAAGATCTTTTGATGATGATAATAATAATAATGATAATAATAATAATCATAACTATAGAGTTCATTGATATCCCATGTCGGTTTCAAGTGTATACTTCAATTTAAATAAAATAATGATTTTAAAGAATAGAGCCTGGTGTTGGCTTCGTGGTTAGGATGGTGGCTTGGGATCCTAGGGTCCAGAGTTTGAGCCCCGTTGACCACTGAATTAACATGAGAGGGTTGACTCAGCCTGTCATCCTTCCAAGCTCGGCGAAATGAGTACCAGTTTACTGGTCCCGGTGTATGCCCCGGTTAGAATAGGTGTACCATATCCCTGTGTGTCGTAAGAGGTGACCAGGGTTGGCGTCACGAAGGGCATCCGGCCATAAAACATTGCCTCAAGAAGGGAACCATGATTGCGTGGAATCCGCAAAAAGCTAACCCCTGCTCAGCAGGGAAAAATGGCTGTAAAAAGGCTGTTTTTTTTAAATGATTTTAAAGATCGTTAAAAACAAATTCTGGAAGTTTCGCATGAATGAAGCAGTCTTATATATCACCCTATATACCAACCTATGGAACACATCCCAGTACTGCGAAACGGAAATGCTTTGAAAGTGCCAAGAAGGCAATTTGTGTTCCACAGTGTTTAAGTGTATAATTCAATTTAAATAAAATAAAGATTGTAAAAGTCGTACAAATAAATTAATTCTGGGATTTACCACCATTGATGCAGTGTCGATTACACTACCCAATGTAACTTGTTACATAAGTTATTCATGCCTGTTGTTTGTGTCCTTTATGACATCATTAAAAAAAAATTAGTAAGTTTCCTGTTTGGAATATTTTTCAATTTTAGCTCGCCTGTTCGAAGAACAGAGAGCTATAGCGATACCCCCAGCATGAGCGTGAGTGTGAAAATGTTAAAGTTTTTGGTGCAAGTTTTTTCCTTTCTAATGTTTTTATCTACCACACTATTTTTTACTGATTACAATATACAAATACATATATTGCTTTAAAATTATTTGGATCAGACTTCACTGCAATGCTTTATAAAAAATATTATGAGACTAGTCTTTTAAAAACGATAAATGTATAAACAGGCGAGCATTGGGTGGCTTTGACACCAACTCTCTGGTTATTGATTGCCAGGCAGGCAGACAGAGTAAAAAAAGTATAATCTCACTCCTCTCTACACATGTGCAGTCTGGACGAATTCAGAGACAAAGTATGGTAAAACGGCAGACTTGGCTTTCTATTCATGTTAAAAATATCACATTCAATTTAAATAAGTTGTTCCTCGATCATAAATTGATATTTGTAGACAGACACGAGCTAAATGCTTAACACTGCTTTTTACTTCACGATAATGCTCCAATGATAGTAATAATAATGATAAGAATAAGAATTGTTATTGAACATTTTTAAACATTTGCAATAATTACGTTTTTAAATTTATTTAATATTATCAAAAAAAGGGTCTGGCAAGGATAGTTTACAATTAGAGGCATGGAGGCTTTCTACTGAGATGTCTAGCCTGGGTTTGAATCTCGACCCAACTATAAAATGTCACCCTGGTGTTTCACATGTCGGACACATCAATGTGTGCGCCATTCTTCGGATGGATGTTACACGAGGCATCCAGTCTTTAAGATACAGTGTTAAAGTATATAATTTTTCATGAAGAGCAGGCAGGTTATTGCTGGCACTATGGATGAATTGCATTTTTTTTGTAATTACAAATTACAAAAAAAAAATAATAATAATGTTCGACTGAGGATGGTTTTTTAAAAGTCAGGTCCTCCAGTTGATGAAACACTTGAGCCAAACACGTTTCCTCGCCAACTACACAAGAAGGGGATAATAGGGGCCATTAAAGTAGTAGTAATACCTTAGTTAGAATGACTGTAGAGGTTTGCGCTTCGGGCGCAAGAAAGCTCAGGCAGACACAAGTTTCCTGTTTAATGTCGCTCGACTTCCTCGTCCCTGCAAGTCCATGGTTAGAACTGCAGTGGACAAGGCTGAGCATTTTAAGAGAAAGCACTACTGATATAGATAAGAAAGGAGAGAGATGGAAACAAAACGAAATAAGTAGTAGTAGTAGTTTAATGAAAAAGTTTGAAAGTAGACATGGCCAGAAAAATGAAAAACCATTTTCAGCTGTTGCCTACATTTTATGAATCAAAATGTTCTCTCACCTATGAAACTGTCTTCATCATCTGTTTTCTGGAGATATCCCCCCCCCCCCACCCCTCAAGATTTCACGTCTGTTGCCCACAATCATCCCGCCATTGTCTCCCTTTTTCAACCTCTGAACTTTACAACACACGCTGTGATCATGTTCCCCCCCTTCCCTCCCATCATATTGTAATGAATCTCTAGGTTCTCACTGTCCTGTTTTCCCCTTGCCCAATTTTGTGTAAGTTAACTCTTTCCCCCTTTTACTATGTTCTTCCACATAAGCTGTTTAAATACAAAACAAAACATAATTTGTTTTGGCTGCACAAAGTCTTTTGTCCATGAAATCAAACGACTGAGATTTTATGGCTGCAAATCGAGTTGTAAAGAAACTGATTTCTGGAGTTTGTCTCCGGTAGAAGAGTGAACTCATGTATTTATACCAAACTCTTCATTGTTAACTCCACAACAATGAATTAGTTTAGATAGTATATTGGGATGAGGAAGCAGCTCTTTTAAAAGATGAGGCATGTCCTTGCCAATCATTTCAATAAAAAAAACCTTCAGTTTCTTCTTTCCATGAAATCAGTGACATCAACACACATCCATACAAGGTTTAACAAATTTTGTTAGACATTTGCACGACAACAAAATCAAATCTTGTAAATCTGTTCCCGTCTTTAATACAGTGACTCAAGACTTATGCGAGAGCTTGTACATAGATCACATGAAAGACAAGGACATGAGAAGACACCAATGTAATTTACATGCTACAAGAACATTAGTAGACAATGGACATATAAACAAAACAAAGACATAATATTCGAAGTCCCCCACTTTTTGGGTGGTATGAGGAATAGATCTGTGTAATATGAAGGCTAAATTTTGAACGGTTTTATGAAATATCGTGTACACAAGCCAAGTCACGAGATTGTTGTCATGGAAACGGAATTCAGCGAATCACAGTCACGGTCCAATCAGGTTGAAATAATGGCATGAGGAATAGAAAACTGCAGTATGGAAGCTACACGTTCAACGGTTTTTGAAATATCGTGCACACAAAAGTGCATAGACGGATGATCGGTCAGTCAGGTGTAGCTCATTTTAATGTCCCCCGTCTCCAACCTTGTCGGAGGGGGCAGGGGACAATAATTATGGGACTTGATCTCGAGATCGCAGCATCAACATCTGTTCTTTAATGGGAACAACAAACATACTAACAAGCAAACCAAACTCACAGCATGTATGCTTTGCAAACAGACTTTTCGATAAAGGAAGTTATCTTTTTATAAAAGAGGGAGGGAAAGTAGGTGCACATGTACAGTATGTATGTATCGTCTACTCCTTCAAGAGGTGTTGACTGAGGAAGCTGAAACTTTCATGGATTAACGAGGGCACCCTGATGTTGTGGCCATGCAAGTTTTGTTCGATTCCTTCAAGTGTTGAATTTTTTTATATTTTTTACCCATATTGGCATTTTCTTCTTTTGTTTGGGGTGGTGGGGGAGGGGAGGGTGAAAGGGGGGGGGATGCAATTGGAATTATCCGAGCTATACAACTATGATGCATTATATACGCAAAGAAACAGTACGCATGTTTTTGCTTCATTTATGCAACCCGTGTTATTTTTATCAGGATTGACCAAGGCAGCGATCTGTTGCTTATACACTCCCCAAATAAAGGGATGTGTCAGAAGAACGTGTTGCACACTTGGAACAAGATCATTGCCATCGGACGGGTTCCCTGCTGGTTTCACTCGTAAGCCAACGAGATTCAGAGGTACGATATAATTCCTAAGTCTTTCTCCTTTGTGCTACATTTCATTTAAACACTTCATGGTACGAGGGTAGTTCAAAGTCGATGTGGACTTTTTATTCTGAAAATTCAAAAGTACAGAGGAGTTGGTCAAACTTCATCTAATTCTCATGTTGTTCCACCACTACATGTACACTCGACTGTGTCGTTAATGGAGGTAGCACCTCGATGATATCTACGTTGGAATGTTGGGATGGGTGCACAGCCATTTCAGGGCCTGTGCTTTGACATTTTAATCATTCATTAACTTTATGCCACTCAGATGCTGTTTGAGCGGTCGAAAGAGATGAAAATGATGAGGGGACAAGTCCGAGCAGTGTGGAGGTTCATTTTGGACTTTGTAACCCAAGTACCCAGGTCCCATGAGGTCTAGTAGAGTGGAGGCCCTGTTGTTCACACCTTCCGCTAACCTAATCGAATTTCAAGTGAGAACGAATGAGCCGTTTCCATGCTTCCAACACTTACATCCATTTCCTCTGTGATTGAATGCACAGTAATCGAGTGATTCTCCAAAATTGTACATTTTAAAACATTGAATGTTTGCTTGAGTGGCAGTTGTTGGTTGCACATTAGAACATTCAAGTTTGCTCCATTTTTGCACCACATAAACACAAAAAACTATGTGAAAGACAGTCTCCTGTGAATATCAAGGAATACTCGACTTTCGCACGGCTTGCGTCAGACTGCTTCATTGGACAAATCAAATAGTAGGTTTTATTAATTGAATGTTGACAATGGTGCGATTACCACCGTGGGAAGCAAAGTAAAGCTGACACTTTGAGGCATTAACCCTCTTACTAAGGTCGTAGTTGTGGTTCATAAATGAGATTTCGAGTTGACGCCTGAAAATATTGGCTTTAGTTTGTTTTGTTTCCCACAGTGGTGAGCACACTTTGTCAACCATCAGTTGATGAAACCCATTATTCTGTGAACATCAGCTCGTTTGACGATCCCCTTCACAAGGAATGTAATGATGCACCTCTGTTCAACAGCACACGTGACTGTTACCTGTAAATGGTTGGTATCAACAGAACGTTGATGAAAGTTTGCGAACCACTTAGGGGAAGCAAAATATGCCAACCTATGGCAGCAGTTAGCATGCTTCAATCAATGTTCTGTTCATTTTATCCATTGTTATACCTGTCTACTGATGCAGATTGACATGAGCCTTCACAATTAAGACTATTTTTTTCCTTTTTTTGGGAACAGTCATCTTGATTTTACCTTTTAATTATTTGACCTGCATTCATGTTAATGACTGGACAACTAGCTCAGGCAATACAATTGGACAAAATCTAATCAGTGGACCATTACTTTTATATGTTCCGCAATGAAAAGTCCACATCAACCTTGAATCATCTTATCGAATAAAAAAAAGAAGAAGGGCACCTATAAGTGGTGTCCAAGTTTCGGAGATATTCGGATCGGTGTTCCAACTGCTTGTGGAAATGTCTCTGGTGGTAAGCACCATGAGTCAATGGCAGTGGATTATCCAGTTATCTGGTTCCGTCAGGTCATGTCTGACTTCTGGTGATATTGATGATCATATTTCTTCATACATCCCTATCTTGCACTGATTCCCGAATCTCTGGCAGAGATAGCTTGGTTGTAGCCTTTACCCCATCTATCCAGCACATATAAGGTCTGCCTCTTCCTCTTCTTCCCTCAACAAGACCCAGCATGGTTGATTTCTCTCGACTTTCGTTTTCTGCACGCATGATGTGTCCAAAGTATAACAATTTCTGTTTTATCATCAGCACTTCTGATGCACATAGTGGTCTAATTTCTTCAATCACCGATTTGTTTGTTCTTCTTGCAGTCGATGGCACTTTTAACATTAGTCTCTAACACCAGATTTCAAAACTGTCAATCTTCTTCCTTTCTTTTTCACTGTCCATGACTCACATCCATACATTACAACTGGAAATACCAGAATGTTCAGCAGCCTCCTCTCGGTTTGTTTTGAAACATTTTTGTATGACCAGATCTTTGTCAATCCTGACATTGCTGTTCTCCCCAACGCTAACCGTCTAGTAATTTCTCCTCTACATTCTCCATTCCAATCTAAGAACTCAGGAAGATGAAGCTTTACACGACACTATTTCTACATGATCGTCTTCCAACCTGAACACGTCGACCTTCTTAATTCACAAGATTTTAGTTTTTTTTTTTAATTTTAGGTTTAAATAAAGACCAGCTTTTTCACTTCCTTCTTCACCATCTGCAGCAGTTTCATCAAATCCTCTTAACTTCCTGCCAACAGAGTGGTATCAGCATACCTTAGGTCGTCGATACATCTTCTTTCAATCCAGACTCCAGCCTCGATGTCATCGAAGTTTGATTTCCTCATGATGTACTCATTATACAGATCGAACAAGGGGAGAGAATGCACAACTGTCGAACCCTGATTCCAATACCAAATGACTCCGACTCTGTCTCTGTCTCTCACATTACTTGTTTGTTGTACAGGCTTCTTATCAGACATATCAGGAATTCCAACATCCTCATTTTCCTCAGTCGAGTTCAAGTCAATTCATGATCAACACAATTGAAAGCTTTGCAATAATCTATAAAAAGAGATACAACTTTCCTTGAAGCCTAGTGTTGGCTTAGTGGTTAGGGTGGCTGGCTTAGTATCTTAGGGGTCCTGAGTTCAAGCACTGTTGGCTGCTGAATTAACACCAGGTGGGGTTGACTCAGCCTATCATTCTTCCGAGGTTGGTGACATGAGTACCAGTGTACTGGTAGATGGGCACAGCATCAGTGGCACAGTTGTGCTTCCAAGAAATGAGAGCTACCCTGGCAGTCAAGTTGCCATGTGCAAGAACAGAGAACTTTCCTTTGATATTCCCTTGCTTTTTCCTTGACCCACCTCTGGTACCTCTTCCTCTTCCTCTTCTGAAACCTGCTTCCTTAATGGGTATTTCTTGCTTAAGGAAGTGTTCTGTTCTCTGTTGAATGGTCTTTAGTAATATCTTGCTAGCATGTGGAATCAAGGCAATGGTTCGGTTATTTGAACATTCTCTTGTGTGTCTCCTTTTTTGGAAATGGTATGTTCTCTGACTGCTTCTACCTTTTAGGCCATACAATCTTGCTCCATATTGGTGAACAGATAGATGTCAAATTTTGGTTGCCTCCTCTCCAACTAGCACCTCAAACAGTTATATTTTCATTTTGTCTGCACCTGGTGCTTTTCAATTTACCAGCAATTTCAGGGTTCGACATACCTCACATCCAATCACAATTGGTTCCTTTTAAATAGGGTCGAGGCTCGTGGAAGTGCTAGAACACAGAATGGATGAGGACGCAGCATAACAGAAGGAACAGCAGAAAGGGAAGGGGTAAATGTCAACAGCAGGGCTGAGGGAGAAAATAAAGACAGACAGACAAACAAGGGATACATGGGTAATGATGAGGGGTTGAGGGGAATGCAAGGGATCGACAAAATGGATACAGAAACAAAATTTGGGGGAGTGGGTGGGTGTGGTTTAACGGGCGTAGAAAAGATAATGGTCTGGGATGGGGGATGATCTGAAGTGGTGGTAAACAGCTGTCTTTAAGACGAGAGGAAAGAATGAGATTGAAGAGAATGTAGATGGAAGTTTGTTCCATAGGCAAGGGAAAACAAACAAACAAACGAGTGTAAGTGAGCAGTGATTCTGGATTTTCGGTGTTTTATCGGAAGGGAGTTGATGGTGGACCGTGTGTGCCCTGCAGATACCGGGGGAGGGGGTGAGGGAGGATGGGAGGGGAGGGGAAGAGGATAAAGAACAGAGAGGGCAGAGGGTGCAAGATCAGAAAGGTGGCGGAAGAAGAAGAGAGACCACCGACCTGTTGGTGATGGCTAAGTGATAGGCCTATAGACTCAACTTCATCGTGGGAGATTCCAATAATCTTGAAGGCCTTTGTTTCCTCAGCATAAACTGAGCAAGGTATGAGGCAGGGGAGGCAGCCCAGAGGGGAGAAAAGTACTCCATCAAGCTGCAGATGAAGGCCTTGTAGGTGGATAAGAGTTCAGGTGTGTCAAGGAAGGACTTTGCATGATGGAGGATGCTCAGCGTCTGGCTTTAGAGGCCAACTTTAAAATGTGGTTTGCCCAAGAAAGATCATGGCTGAGAATGAGACCCAAGAGTTTGAGTGACTGAACTGAACTTGTTCATATTCTCTTTCTTCAAAGGTTTCCATCATGCTGCTATCTCTTTGTATAGAGTTTCGGTGTAGTCCTTCCATATTTCTTTCAACTGTGATGCTTATGTCAGATCTTTTCCTGTTCTACTCTTGAGGACCCCATCCGACACACTTTCCTGTGATATCTCTGATCATTAAAAAAAAAAAACATCTCTTGTTCTTCCGGCTCTGTTGTCACTTTCTCTCTCGATGAATACCTCTTTGAAATATTTATCTTTGTCTTTCTTTGCTTGTCATTGGAAGTCAGCATTTAGCCACTTAATGTCCTCTCTTGATGCACCTTTGGTTTTCATCCCTCTTTTTTTTTTTGTCTCTGCAATATTTATTGCCTCTTCTGACAGCCATTAAGCCTTATTCTTTCTGCTTGCTTTTGGGATGATATTTTTGGCCTTTTCTTTCACAATGCCTTCAACCTCTTGTTACAACTTGTCTGGCATTCTGTCAACAAGATCCAGCTCTGCAAAACGTTAATTTTTTTATATTTTTACCTTTACTGCATACTGGTGAGATACCTGTGCTATGCACGGGTGGGAGCCTGAAATCTCATGCACCTTCGAGTGTTAAAAAGCAAACAGATAATGTGGAAACGGCGAATGCCAAACCATGAACCAATAAATTCAACATTCCTGTGTCACCTTCAGTCAAACGTCAGGCATAGAGAGCCAGTTTGTGAATGACTTGGGCAAAAAAAAAAAAAATAATAATAACAATAATAATAAACAAGAGCTTAAGTGAGCACAATATACACCCGAACAAGAAGGTATATATAGAATTGTGCTACTACATGGAAAACAGCATCCTGGTTGCCATGGCAACCACTTTAGATGACTAATGTATGTCACGACACACCGTCTCCACAGTCTGTACCTATGTACCAAATATGAAACGTGAAAGTTGAAAACTTTGGGAGTTAGAGTGTGGACAGGAACGGACGGACAGACAGACAGACAGACGGACGACCGGTATCATATAATACGCCCGAATATATATATATATATATATATATATATATATATATATATATATATATATATATATATATATATATATATATCGGGCGTATAAAAATTACTGCAGCTGACCCCACCAAGAAGGTCGGTCATGTTTGTGTGCACGGTCAATGGCGAAACTGCAAATGCCGAATCACAAATGCATTTATACGCGAAAAATCGTGACATCTTGCAGGTGGAATCCGTGAATCTCAATTCAAATTAACGAAGCTGAAAATGTGTTTGCACGCAGACAACGAACCGCATCATATGGGTGGAAATGCAAAATCTCAATTGTATTGATATCTTACCAAACAAACAAATGTTTCGACATGCGGTAAATGGCGAAATTGCGAATGCTAAACCCGTGAATGAGTTTACATGGGGAGGGAGAGCAGCTTCGGATGGGATGAAAACTCAAAATCATAATTGTATTGAGTGATTTATGAAACCTCCCACACACCTTAGGACACCTGCTGGGACCCCAAAAAGGTTCCACAGAAAGTTTGGTGGGGCTGCTCCAAAACTGAAGAAGTAGTTTGGTATACAGACAGATAGTCAGTCAGTCAGTCAGTCAGTCAGTCAGTCAGTCAGTCAGTCCTGCTTTATAATGGAGTTACCTCCACCACCGAAGGTGAAGGAGGTTATGTTTTCACTCCTGTCTGTGTGTGTGCAGGATATCTCAAAAAGTTGTGGAGAGACCTGGATGAAATTTAGTGGGCAGGTTGGGTGTGCGACAAGAACAAACCGATTCGATTTTGGTGAAGATCCAGATCCGGATCAGACTACGAGAATTTAAGTGATTCTTCACCATTGAGAGATGGAGCCAAAAACGATATATAGCACGATATCTCAAAAATGTATTGGGCCCGATATGTTCTCATGGATCAGGCATTACGTGGCGGAGGTATGCGCTCTACCGAGTACCCTTCTCGTTTCAATATGTTTTCAAGGTCATGTCTGGTCGGAGTTTTTCGGTTTTTTTCACCTTTTTCAATTTGATTCGTACCTTAACCACAAGGAGTTCATGATCTGTCCCACAGTCTGTGTTTGGCAGTGTGTTGGCAGATTGCACAGCACCTCTCAATCTTGTGTTGATGAGAATGGAGTCAATCTGATTTCCAAGTTGCCCATCAGGTGAAGTCCATGTGTTGTCTATTATTGGGTTGTTTGAACGACGTATTTGCTATTACGAGCTCATTCTACACACAAAACTCAAACATTTGCTCCCCTGGCTCATTTCAGATACCAAATCTGTGCTTTCCTGCAATCTCTGGTGCTCCTGCTTCACCAATTTCTGCAATTCCAATCTCCCATAATGATTAAAACATCTCATTTAGGCACCTGTTCTTCCAGTTCCTGCCACTTTCCATAAAACCCCCCACATTTTCTTCACCTGCTGCAGAAATTGGAGCATATATATATATATATATATATATATATATATATATACTGGATGTATTTTCAACCTCACCGATATCAACCTCTCATTGACTGGGTTATATCCCAGTACTGACAACAGTCTTCTCATTGCAAATCACTGCCCCTCCATTTCGTTTTCACGTTTTGTGACCAGAAAACAACACTTTATAATCGTCAGATTGAAACTTCCCCAAAACAGTCCATTTGAGTTCACTTGTACCCAACTTTTCAGTTCTTGTCCTCTCTCTACATAACATTTAACTTCGTCCGAATCATTGACCTTACATTCCATGTTCCAATGCTGTGAACATTTGAGAAACTCAGAATTCGACTTTCAGTTCTGGCGACCAGAGCGACTGGATTACTTTGCGGGTTTGATCGAATCATGTCATCAGCAGTTCTACTCATCAAAACCCTTTGCTCTTCCCCAGTAGCCATTCGGGTGCTCACAAACCTGGGGACTCATCATCCGGCAACATCGCTTTATCTCTTGTACTTATGATCATGATCGTTTGCTTGGCATGCATGGAAGTGGTTTGCCATTGCCTTATTCTGGGCAGCGTCTGTACAAGACGGGTGATCCTCGCCATTGATCTCCATAAGAGAATCCTCTGCCAAGCATCCAGGCCATGCCGTCCTTACTGGCAATATGTGCCAGCTGCTTGCACGGCCATCCACCACCTGCTCCCATGGCTTCACGTAACCCTGATCAGAAGGCTAAAATTGAGTATTACAGCTTGTCCAAAGGTGACACACAGGTTAACAAATGCAAAGGGCAACTCCTTTATCCTGCTAAACCTCATTTAAGAAACCTGGCCGCAGTATTCTCCTTCCAGCTTAGCCTTTGGTTTCAAAACCTGAACTGCAAGGCAGCGGCGGATTTGGCTCGTCGGTGAAAGTGAATGATGCATTTATGAATGTGTTGGTTATCAATCTTCTCTCCAGCCTTCAATTAGCTCATTCACACTTGTATTATTATGAGAAAAAGAAAAAAAGAATGAAGATGGCGACCTGCAATTTTGATTTCCATTTTGTTTGTTCTTGTAATTCATACAAAAGTATAAATTGTGCCTCAAATGCCCTTGTACAGTACTGTGTGTGTGAGAGATATACACGTACAAGATTCTCCAGAAGTGTTCGACCTGACCACGTGAAAATAGAAAGTCTAATAACTGTGAATACAAACTTTTCTTTCTGATGACTCATTTTTACAGTCAATGCTTCATGCTTTTCACACATCGCCATCTCATCTCCCCACCCACTCCATTAACACACCGCCACCTTGGCTCGCATTATAGTAACAATTATACAACAGATAATGATTTGTGGTTATTCCGTTAGCGTTATGAGGGAACGGTGAGAGACGAAGAAAGTGGATGACTCTCTCCATGTTTCTACCTTAGAGGACTTAAGGTGACACTATTATTGTCTGACGAAGGTAATAAACAGGTACACGGGTGAACACAAACATGGAGATGTACTGACGTTTGGCTGTACCTGCAGTTTGGTGGTGGATCAAGCGTTATGTCCGCAAGTTCTTTCTGGATGCTGTTTGGGGAGGGGGGGGAGGAAGGAGAGGTGAGTAGAGTGTGAGAGGTACTAAAAGGATAGTACGGATACAGCAGATGATGATGGAGGTGAATTTGGAAAACAAGGGAGATGAAAGCAATGGAGAGTGGAGAGGGGACCGAGGGTGGGGGGAGGGGGGCGGTAGGGGTCGTATGTAGTTGGTGGGATCGTCAGGCAGGACGTCATCGATGGACAAATGGTGGTAGGACAAGGCAAAAGGTTGCTGTGGGATACACAGACGCAAATATTAATAGTCTTTCGTCATTGCAGCAAATGGCAGCAGGTGGCATCGTTTTGCTGAGGGTGCGGTTGTGCCACTGATGCAGTGCCCCCCCTGCATGCTGTTTGTACAAAAATTTGTAATTTGTTCAGGGTGCCGGCGATAGCTCGCCTACTCTTCGCGAAGGACACCGTGGGATCTTTAACCCGAGTTTAACGCCCATTCGAGGGAAAACACACACACACACACACACACACACACACACACACACACACACACACACACACACACACACACACACACACACACGCCTCGCCATGCCTGTACAACACCAGGACGACAGTTTGTAGTTGGGCCGAGATCCCAACCAAGGCGAGAGACGGCTCGGATGGGAGTGTGCTTACCTCCTCCAGCCTATCCTGCCAACCCACCAGAGAGAGAGAGAGAGACACTCAGTGGGGGATAACGAAGGTGACACGTAAAACGGGGGGTCACATTAATAAAGAAGAGACACACACAGACACAAAGAGACAACAACAAAACACAAAACGGACACATTTCCAGTCAATGGCACTGCCTGACCGTGTCGGTGCGGCATCACCGCTCGCCGGGCAATCGCCCGCACGGACACGCGGGGAGGAGGACAAACGCGCGAACAGCTCGTGGTCACCGTGACCGCCAAGCAGTAGTCGGCAAAGTCTGACCGTTTAGCGCTTGTCGACATCAGCTTGGGAAGCTTTCTGCCCGTCTCTGCCCGCGCAACGCTCGGTGCCTCCTCATCCGACATAATCAACTACTCCCCCCCTTCCGTTTTTAATTCGCTTTTGGTAATTTTTTTCTTTTCCTTTGACTCTTTCCCTCGCTTCCTACAAATAACCTCGCCTCTTCTTCTTCTTCTTCTCCTCTTCCTTCCTCTTCTTCTTCTTCGCCGTATTCTTCCTATCCAAGCGCTCTCTTCACTCCACCTCGTACTATTCACCCTTCTTCGCCCCTCCCCTTTTACTCCCACGGCGCAATGACTCACCAACCCGCCCCTTCGATGCTCCCTTTGCTCCGCCCCTTCCATCGCTCCGCCCCTTCCTTCACTCTCTCGCGCGGCCTTCCCGCTCATTTCAAAGTCTTCTGCTCCTCTCAGGAGTGTGAAAAAAAAATCTCATTCGACGTGGGACAGGATAAAGTATGGAGTATTGTCGGGTGAAAGAGCTTCGTGTAAACAATGCCTTGTCCCCCCCCCCGGGCCATTGTTCATGGTGAACCGAGTCGGTCCGACTTTTAAATCTCATCAGCTGTGGAGAAATTCATTCCCGGGTGAGGTAACTCACTCTGCTCACGACCTCCTCGATGCCATTATCAGGCGACCCCATGGATGTTGATTGTCGAAGAGATTTAACACCGTATCATGAAGTTTAACCGGCTTGGATTTCTCCAGAGACCTTCAAATCCATTCACCACCATTTTATCAATCCCGTGAGTTATTTAATCATCTCATCTATCTATAATTCCAGCTGTGGTGAATTGAAGGACGTGACGTGTGATCACATGTTGCACGGCTCGAGCACGGAATAGATAAAGCTAAGGTTCCGCTCGGTCGGGGTGATTGTCCCAGGGGCATTGTCGTTTTACGGCGGCGGTTCACTTGGTGCTCATTGAATGGTGAGAATTGAGAGTATATCGGACTCCGTGCTTATACTGATTTATTTTGCGGTGATTAGTTGCGCGTGTGTACCTTACTGCTTATGTACTCCTTGCTGCACCTGTATCTCCTGATGTGCCCGTAGAAGCGGCTTCAATCAAATGGAATAAAGCCTACACTCTGAAGGTTCTTCTCTCGTTTTCATTTCAATTTATTCCATTTGGTTTTCTCGGCTCTCTCAACCAACGATGGACAAGATCTACAAACCAGAGAGGTTCGACGCAGACCCAAACGCGACTGACTCAGAAATGAAATGGTCGCATTGGTTCCGTTCCTTCTCACACTATCTGACCATCATCGAAGAGGGAGCCGACAAATTGGCCGCCCTTGTGAATCATGTCTCGCCCAGCGTATACAGGCTCTTCTCGGAGTGTGACACCTACGAAGCAGCGATCGACGTGCTGCAGGCGCTCTACGTGAAGCGCAAGAACGAGGTATACATACGACATCTTCTCAACACACGCAAGCAAGCAGCCGGGGAGACAATCGATCAGTTCCTGCAAGCTCTGAAACAGCTGGGAAAAGACGGCAGCTTCCGGGCCGTAAACGCCGAGGAACACCGAAATGAAGCGACCCGGGAGGCATTTATCCAAGGACTCAGATCAGCCCACATACGGCAACGCTTACTAGAGAAAGCGCAACCCACTCTTGAAAAGGTAGTCGACCAGGCTCGAGCGATGGATACGGCTCAGCAGCAATCTGAGTCATTTGGGACACCGATGCTGCTAATGAACGCCGCTACGGTGGAAACTCAAGGAACCCCACAGACACAGACACAGCCAGACACAGGGGATGGAGAAAAACCCGAGGAGTCGGATACCCAGACCTCGTCAAACTCCTCAGCAACTACTCCGGTTGGTAAATGCTTCTTTTGTGGGTACAAAAGACACCCCCGCCACAAATGCTCCGCCAGAGATGCCACATGCATGAATTGTGACAAGAAAGGGCATTATGCCAGGGTATGTAAATCTACTCTAAGGAGAAATAAACCCACTTCTGCGGCTCTCTACTCACAAAAGAAACTAACTGCAGCCTCACCGGGGAATCTATCCAAGGCTATCATCAACGTACAAATTAACGGGCATATGGCTGAGGCTCTGATTGATACTGGTAGCTCTGAAAGTTTCGTCAACAGCTCGCTAGTGAAGGGCAGGAAATGGAAGATCCACCCGACAGACAATACGGTATGCATGGCCGCCACATCACTACAGTCCCGCTTACGAGGGTACTGCAATGTTGAATTGGACGTAAAAGGGTACACGCATCGGGATGTAAGGGTACTGGTGCTTCGTGATTTATGCGCAGATGTAATTCTGGGTCATAATGTCCTCAAGCAGCACACGAGCGTCAAAATACCCTTTGGAGGAAGCAAACCTCGTCTAATTTTAAATGCTTTGACCACCGCAGAGGTAACGTCCCCCCAGCTGTTTGCTAACTTGTCGCCGGTCTGTAAACCGATAGCGATCAAATCGCGGCGATATACCACTGCTGATATGAACTTCATCACTTCAGAGACCAAGCGATTACTGGAAGAAGGAATTATAGAACCGAGCGATTCGCCATGGCGCGCACAGGTGTTGGTCACCGCCAATCAGAATCATAAGAAACGAATGGTTGTCGATTATTCCCAAACGGTCAATCGTTTCACCCAACTCGACGCCTACCCTTTGCCGCGCATAGACGATATGGTCGAACGCGTGGCCAATTATAAGATATTCAGCACCATCGATTTGCGAAGCGCCTATCATCAAATTCCCATCCGAGAGGAAGACAAACCTTACACCGCATTCCAGGCAGGTAGACGCCTCTACCAATTCAGGAGGATTCCGTTCGGTGTCACGAATGGAGTAGCTTGCTTCCAACGAGTTATGGACGACATCATCTCAGATGAAAACCTCAAAGACACTTTTGTTTACGTGGACAATGTCACAGTGTGAGGTAGGGATCAGGGGGAACATGATATGAATCTGGACAGATTCTTGAGCATTGCTAGAAAATATAATCTGACCCTCAACTACGAGAAATGCGTATTCTCGGCAAGGTCAATTGACCTTCTCGGCTACACGATAGCCGACGGCACAATTAAGCCTGATCCTGAACGATTGCGCCCGCTCCGTGAGCTACCACCACCTCAGGACCTGCAGACAATGCGCCGGGTGATCGGCATGTTTGCTTACTATGCAAGATGGATTTCCCAATACTCCAAGAAAATACATCCCCTAGTGCATTGCAAAAACTTCCCACCAGATGCCGCTGTTGTAAAATCTTTCCACAGCCTCAAAGATGATATCAGTAATTCCGTGGTATTATCGATCGATAGCTCGGTGCCCTTCGTGGTGGAAACAGATGCTTCTGATCACGCGATAGCTGCTACGCTTAATCAGTCTGGGCGACCCGTCGCGTTCTTCTCGAGAACTCTCTCTGGAAGCGAGCAGAGACACTCGGCAATAGAGAAGGAAGCGTACGCCATTGTCGAAGCCATACGTAAATGGAGACACTATTTACTGGGAAACCATTTCACGCTCGTCACGGACCAACGATCCGTGGCATTCATGTTTGATGGGAAAAATAACGGGAAAATTAAGAATGAAAAAATTATGAGATGGCGGATAGACCTAGCCTGCTATAGTTACGACATAGTTTACCGGCCCGGGAGGGAAAACCCTGCTGCAGACACCTTCTCTCGGGTCTACTGTTCGGCGACAATCAGTTGGGCTTTGCAAGACCTCCATGTGTCTCTGTGCCACCCGGGGGTAACCAGAATGGCACATTTCGTGCGCAGACAAAACCTTCCCTATTCTATCGAAGATATTAAACAAATGAATGCTTCATGCCATGTTTGTGCTGAACTAAAACCCAGATTCTATGGCGCGGCTTCTGGCAGATTGATCAAGGCCACTTCTCCCTTCGAGAGACTAAACATTGACTTCAAAGGGCCCCTGCCGACCGAGACAGACAACAGATACATATTCACTGTTGTTGATGAATATTCAAGGTTCCCTTTCGCATTTCCGTGCTCGGATATGACCTCGAGCACTGGCGTGAAATGTCTGTCTGACCTCTTCGCTATGTTTGGGAAACCTTCGTACATACATTCAGACAGAGGGCCGTGTTTCATGTCAGCCGGGCTAAAACAATTCCTATTAGAGCACGGCATAGCAACTAGTCGAACGACGGGTTACAACCCACAGGGTAATGGGCAGGTGGAACGATATAATGGAGTTATTTGGAAAGCCGTAACTCTGGCGTTGAAATCGAGAGGACTGGACCCCGAGCGGTGGGAGGTTACCCTTCTCGACGCTCTGAATTCCATACGCTCTTTGCTCTGCACGTCCACCAATGCAACTCCTCACGAACGAATGTTTACTCACCAACGGCGTTATGTTGACGGCCAATCGGTGCCCAACTGGCTAACCCATCCCGGAACAGTGTTCATGAAACGCCCGGTACGACAAAGCAAGTATGAACCCATGGTGGAGGGGGTCGAACTCATCGATGCTAATCCAGAGTATGCTCATGTCAGGCTCCCGGATGGCAGGGAGACCACTGTGTCGGTTCGCCATTTGGCTCCCTCAGGTACTCCTCCCGCAGGTACACCACCATCTGGCACTCCTCCCTCTGACATCCCCTCCCCAGGTGTTCCCCCCCCAGGAACTCCACCCGAGAATGGTGGCGACGGAGCTGCCGCGTTCCACCCGAGAGCGATCGGGGAGTCATCCCCGGCACGAGTCGAGACTCACCAAGAGGATCGGAAGCCTCCCTCAAGTGAAACCGCCATTTACTCCCGGAGAGGTCGACGGATAATACCCCCTCGCCGACTCAATCTGTAAAGGGGATTATCGGCATCCTCGATGCTCATGCTCCTATATGCTCGTTACATAATATATCGATGCTCATTACCATGCTCCTACAACTCAAAATAATCCTCACTGCTTGGCATGTATGCTTCTGTAGTTTAGATAGTTCGCGTTGCTTGAAATGTATACTCCTATAGCGCTGAAATAATCATGGTGCGTTAGTTGGGCCTCTAGTTACATTTTAAAGACGGGGAAAATGTGGTGAATTGAAGGTCGTGACGTGCGATCACATGTTGCACGGCTCGAGCACGGAATAGATAAAGCTAAGGTTCCGCTCGGTCGGGGGGATTGTCCCAGGGGCATTGTCGTTTACGGCGGCGGTTCACTTGGTGCTCTTTGAATGGTGAGAATTGAGAGTATATCGGACTCTGGGCTTATACTGATTTATTTTGCGGTGATTAGTTGCACGTGTATACCTTACTGCTTATGTACTCCTTGCTGCACCTGTATCTCCTGATGTGCCCGTAGAAGCGGCTTCAATCAAATGGAATAAAGCCTACACTCTGAAGGTTCTTCTCTCGTTTTCATTTCACCAGCAATCTGTGTGTGTGTGTGTGTGTGTGTGTGTGTGTCTGTCTGTCTGTCTGCGACCACCGTTTCTCGACGACCGCCGGTCCGATCTCATTACATTGAAACTTGCCAGGAATGTTGCCGGGGACCCGCAGATGTGCTTTTCAAGGTTTGATATTAATCGGACGAGCAGTTGCCAAGTTACGGCTATTTATCTGTCGACCAATGACAAGACACGGTGCTATGACGTCACAATTAATGTTTATTTATTTATTTATTTTCAACGATCAACGGTCCGATCTGATTGAAACTTGCCAGGAATATTGCCGGGGACACGCGGATGTGCTTTTCAAGGTTTGATATTAATCGGACAAGCGGTTCCCAAGTTACGGCCATTTATCTGTCCACCAATGACAGGACACGGTGCTATGACATCACGAATGACATCACAATCAATGTTTATTAATTTATTTATTAATTTATTAATTAATTAATTAATTAATTAATTAATTATTTCTTTTGCACAATTGAAACTTGCCAGGAATATTGCTGGGGACCCGCGGATGTGCCTTTTCAAGGTTTGAGAGAGAGAGAGAGGCTGCACATACTGGCACTCACCTACGGGCACGCACCTATGGGCCCGCCCCTATCGGCCCGTACGAGTTATTATTAATTGGTGTAACGTATAACGTACGGTAGGCCTCTGTAACTTAGTGTAACCATGACAAATGTCCTACACTTATCTTTGAATCTGAAGATATTTGATGAGAAGCTCACGAGAAATGAATCAGAAATGAAAAATTCATCGGGGATTTTTATTATTATTTGACGAGCGAATTCCACCTGTCGCTTCGCTGACGGGAATAACAAAGGGGGAACTGTGGAAGAAAAAGAGGGGATAGATAGAGGGAGGGGGAGAGTGAGGAGGTGGAGGGGAAAAGAGAGAGGAGGGGTGGGGGAGTGTGGAAGGAGGGAGTGTGAGGAGGGGTGGGGGAAGGGAAGGCCACGAGAGGTGAGAGGAAGGGAAGACAGACGTGCGGTGGAGCGTTAATTACGATTCATACCGTCTCATCAAATTGATTCTGCATAGAATAACAGTGAAGATGGAAACAAAATAATGTCTGAAATACATTTTCTACCGGTGATAATATAAATACCACCCGGCGACAAACACCGCTTGGGCACGTCTGGTGAAAAACACTGCCCAGACATGTCCGGAGACAAACACTGCCCAGACACCTCTGGAAAAAAAAAACACACTGCCTGGAGACATCCAGAGACAAAACCCGCCAGATGCGTCCAGAGCCAAGCTGTCCGGACACAAACACTATCCCGACACGTCCGGAGACAAACTCCCATCCAGGCCAAAACCCCGCCCGGACACGTCCAGAGATAAATACCACCCAGACATGTCTAGAGACAATCACCGCCCAGACACATCTGGAGACAAACAGACATGGCACGGACAGGTCTGGAGATAAACACCATCTAGACACGTCCAGAGACAAACCCCCATCCAGGCAAAAACACCGACCGAACACATCCAGAGATAAATACCACCCGGACATGTCCAGAGACATTCACCACCCAGACACATCTGGAGACAAACATACACGGCCCGGACAAGTCTGGAGACGAACACCATTCAGACATAGTCACTACTTGGACATGTCTAGAGAGATAGAGAGATAGAGATAGAGATAGAGATAGGTTGTGGGGGTCGAGAGGTTAGCAGAGAATATCTTATGCTTTATGAAACACACACACACACACACACACACACACACACGCACGCACGCACGCACGCACGCACGCACGCACGCACGCACGCACGCACGCACGCACACACACACACACACACACACACACACACACACACACACACACACACACACACACACGCCTGGCCGATTAATTATCGGCAATTCTTTCTGCGGCAGATTGGAGTCAGTGTGATTATCGACTACAATACACACTGTATGCAACCCAAAAACCTTGAGCAGGTTTCACCTTTGTTTTGGGGGAATTTCAATAAACAAAAAGAACGTTGCATTTATATAAACATTTCAAGGAGATGCTCACAAACATTAATATTTATAAACACTTGCGTATGACGGATGGAAAATAATTTGGCTCGGTAATTGAGAAAACACGTTATTACTGCAAACGGCTCGGAAATCAAGTGTTATCAAATATATTTTGCTTTGAAACTCACAAGAGAAACCTTTGGAAAGCGAACCCGATAACGAATTGCTCAAGAACCAGTCACGATGCCAAAGGAAATCCTGATAAAACCACTATAAGGTACGGGATGAAACTTTGCCACCACGGCACCCGTAACAAGCATTGCATGCCCACACAGCCGCGGAGAGTCCCTACAGATCCAATTCTACTCATTTGTACCAAGTCTGTGTGTGCTGTATTCGTACCTCTACCTTGTGGAGCAAATGCCGACTGTACATCCCAATCAGGACACGAACTGCACTGCTGTCGACTGTAGGGTGATCGACAAGTGGCTTAATCACTCAAGAAAGCACTCCAACGGAACATTTGGTTTGGCAAGCGATTACCAATTGCCATTGATAAACCCATGCACCCGAAAATGCACAAGCAATGTCCAAATTGGACAAAGGAACAATTTTTTTTCACATCGGAACTGTTGCTAAGTTCAAATCTGGAGCTTAAATTTTGTAATTCCGCTTAGTTGAAGAGATTCTTGAGATTATGGCATGTGCGGAAATGAAATAAAGCAACAAACGCTGGCGTCTCCTGGAGTTTGGAGAGAGTGAAGGTGGAAAGCTGAATGAAGTTTGTTCTATTTCAGAGTCTGAGTGGATGAAGTTGGTAGTAAAAGATGAGAACTCTTCACACTCAAGAGATTCCAGGTGCCTTTTCCACGGAGATCTTGGCTCTGCTCTTGAAGAATTTCCACGTAGCTCAGCAAGCTCTCTCTCATGAACCAAGCATCTGATCCATCACGTATCTCGATCTACCAAGTGCTTCAGTCTGTCCGGAACTTCGATTCTCCACCTGCCTCACCTGCCAGGAGCTGACGTTCAATACTCCACTCGCCCCTGCCTGCCAGGAAGTTTTGTCTTGTAGTTCTCCGATCCACCACACGTCGCCTGCCAAGAGTGCTCTCGACACTCTTATTTGCCGGGATGTTTCTACTAATCTCGACTCTGCTCTTGACTCGTCTTATTTACCGGGACATTTCGACTCATCTTATTTGCCAGTTCTCTCGACTCCTCTTATTTTCAGGGACGTTACCACGTATATCTTGACTCTTGCATCTCGACTCTGCTCTTGACTTGTCTCATATGCATGGACTTTTCATCTTGCTCCCGTCCATAAAGCTCTCCTTACCACAAGTCCTTTGGTCAAGCCTGCACTCATGTCTGCCTGTTCGGACCGCAAGAGCCATCAAGAGGGAACTTTAACACTGTACGAGTCTGCATGCGGCACAAGCTACACAATTCCGCATGCAGCATGAGCTGCATAGGTCTACACGTGACACGAGCTGGGTAGGTCTGCACGTGGCACGAGCTTACATCCACATGTGTAAGTTGAGGCAGGAGCCATACCCATGCTCCTCTCTGCTCTCTATCTACTTTCTTTCTATTTCTGTTAATCTGGAATGATTGATTGTGTGCCATATCCTGGGTATAGACTAGGGTAAGACCATGTAATTTGGCTCCATAAGCATTAATAATTACTGTTCTCTTGTGCCTTTTCATTGTGATTTCTGTCCATCCATTGTAAATACATGCTCATGATTGCTGTTGTAAATATGTGCCATTGCTGATTGAATAAACCTTGTTGTGCTTGTTGAATAAATATGCACTAGCGATGCACATGCACGGGATAGCAGTACAACATAGCTGGTAGCAGACGACAGACCGTACACGGGGAATGACAAAAATATGCATTGTGCAAAATGCAAGTGGTACTATGGAACGCCAAGACTTCCCAAACATTGTCGGCATGTCCGCAAAGTGCCACAGCAATTTCATAGGGATCATGTGATGGTGAGCCGAGTTTTTAGTGTGCAAGCTTGGTATTATAATGGTGTTACGGCTGTGGAAATTCGCCTTACACCATAAAGGGCCCGCAGGTGAGATATCTCGATAGGTACATGTGTAGTTAGCCCAAACCCGTTGTATAGAGGGAATTTATGTGATTCATCCAGGCTGCGACGCATTGAGTTAGCCATTTTTTCTTTTCTGTCGTTATTTTGAACCAACCATGTCTCAACCGCCATCACACAACAACCACCTTCACCACCACGCCAGCCATCGTCACCAACTACAACCATGCTCCAATCCGCAGACAACAACCACAACGCCAACCCTCCACCACCTTCGCCTTTACCTTCACGAATTCATCCCACATCATCGCTTCCACAGCCATTGCCGCACCACCTGTGAACACTGAACGTTGGGCTGTCTTGGGCCCGTTCGGCGATTGGTGCCGAACGCACCGAGCCGCGAGCGCGAATGGCGGCCTTTCCGAGGGGAAAATTCGGATCAGAAACGCTTCACGCCCACTTCTCCTCCGTCCAATTGACGAGCGCAGGGCGGCTTGGCCCCGCCTCCAAGCGTGTGTATGTGAAGTCCGTATATGCAAATTTTAGGATCAGGAGATGTTCACACCCATTTTTGCCCGACCAATGGCTGACCGAGGGGGGGGGGCGGCGTGGCCCCGCCTCCAATCGCGTTCTGATCCTATTGTAGTTTTGTAGTATCCTATTGTAGTATCCTATTCATTCACTGATATATTCTGATCCTATTTGCATATTGGCTGCTCCTGCCGCCAATAAAAAGGTGAGCGCAAGGCGAATTGGAGCGAGTGGGGTTTTGGAGTTGCTTGGAGAGTGTCGTCGAGAGGTTGCTCTTGGGGGACAAGGAGCGTTGCATTGGCGGAGTGGAGACGAGTGTGCGCGGTGGAACTGCAAGCAAGGGAGCTCGGGTCCGAGGCAGGAAGGACAGCGGTCGGTGACGAGGTTGCGGTGTGGGGGATCGCTCGTCTCGTCGTGGGACCCAAGCCAGCCAGCCACTCCCCTCTCCCAGGGCATCAACAATTCCCACTTTCCCCCGTGCTGAGATAGTGCAAAAAGGGGGCCCCGTTCTCACCCCACCCCAAACGTGGTGCCAACGAAACCCGCCAAGGGGCACGGAGTCGGGGCACAGCGGCGTGGCCACATTTGCGGTTTGCTCGCCAACGCGTCACGAGGACGCGGGTAAGACCTCCCCGGTCTCGCGGACCTGGCCGCTCCTTCAGGTCACGCGCACATTTGGCCTACGGGCCCACCTGCCTCCTTGTCTGTGAGGGTGGCTTCTTTCCTTTGCTTTTGTGTAAATGTGTGTTGGCTGTGAAATAAAACTGTATAAGTGTTGCCGTGTGTGCGCGTAGTCGGTTTTAACTCTTACATTTGTTTATGTACATTTTGATTCTGTTGGGCTGTATATACGTGCTTTCCGTGTGCCGTGAAATAAAATGCTTGCTTGTTGAACTGCGCCCGTTTCGCTTTGTCTTTTCTTTATTGACCCTCCATCTTGCATCAGGTAAGGGGTTCGTAGTGGGTGCAACATCCCGGTAATTAATCTGAACCGTCCAGGTCGATGATAACACCGCTAGGTTATCCCGATAGTACGGAACGGGCCGCCCAAGCGGCTCATGTCCGGAGTCGACCTGCGGCGAGGTACGATCGCCCGGTTTACCATCCACGTGGGTACTTAGGTAGGTCGAGTTTGGCGAACAACCCTATCCTATGCGGGTGGCCGATTGGCACGATTGTGGTGAGGTCGAAAGACCCACCCGTGACTAGCTCCTGGCGTTGGTCCGAGAGGGTCACGACAGAATTGTCTGTCCGGTGGGCGACGTGCCGCGATCCGAGTTACGTGGTCGTTCGCATGCCGGCGGGCGCAAATTCGCAACAATAGAGATGTTTCACTGTTAAACCTTTCCAGCCTGCTTGCTTTTGTCCTTTCCTCCATTGCTCTCACATCGTGTGTAAGTTTAGTTCGACAGGAAGTTTTGCCCCACTGATTAGCTCCATGATGAGCCAACAGCCATGTACGGTTCGCTCAGCCATACATGATAAACAGACCGGTTGCTGTTGAGGGCATGATCCCGAATTAAGGTTGCCTTGCCAATGGTAAGGTAATGTGTAACCAAGGAGCGAAAACCCTGCTAGGCTCGGCGGTTTTAATTGGCGGCCACGGTTGCCTTGCAACCCATCAGACTGCAGAGTTATTTGTGACCAGCGGCCTTAGGACCAAAGCTCTGGTAAAGGTCCGAGGAGCTCCCTCGTGATAACCCCAGACCCCGGATCCGTGGCAACATATTTTTTGGCTCTTTCTCTCATTGGTGAAGAATCACTTTAAAAGTTCTTGTATCCGGATCCAGATCTTCGCAAAAATCGAATCAATTCTTCCTTTTCATGCACCCAACTTGCCCCCCAAATTCGGTCTGAATCTGTCCACAACATTTTGAGATATCCTGCTCACAGACAAACAACCAAACAGACAGGCAGACAGACAAAGGTGAAAACATACCTCCATCCACCTTCAGTGGCAGAGGTAATTAACCTATTATGAAACCAAAGGAAAAATGCTGCTGCTGCAATAGTAATCAGTATAACCTTGGCTCAAAGAACCTCTAAAAAGACCAGAGGACGTTCGGATCACTTGCAAGCCTCAGGCCAAGCATGAACATTTAACTTCTTCAGCGTGCCGGTAATATCTCACCTACTATTCACGAAAGACACTGTGTGATCATTCACATCCATCAAAAACGCAGGGTGACAGTTTATAGCTGGGATGTAGTCAAGAAGCCAAAATCTGTAGCTAGCCTAGAAAATAGGTTCGTTGCTGATTTCATGTTAGAATGGTGCAACTGGTGTTTTTGAAGAATCTAGGCATGACCAAGTCTAGTTCCACTTGTTGCCAAGTCTGCATCTGAATATTATGGCCGCCATGACAGTAATCAAAATGGCCGCCATCAGATTTAGTCTTTTTCTTACTGCAAATTGTACTAGCCAGAAATTTGTCATGATTGTGAAATACTATGTAATCTGACACGAGGAACACTATTTTGTGCTTTATTTTTGTACTGGATCACAACTTTTCACATAATTGACAACTTAAAGACGAAATTGAAAATGCACATACGAGCAACAAATGTGAAAAAGAAAATGTTTAGCACTATTGATGGAGATGGGTTTACAGTCAGTCAAAGGTTATTTCAACAGCTGTCAGATTCTTTCTAACACAAAATTACGTTGCTTTGCAGAAGAGAAAAGTGTTGTGAGAACACCCAAGTACAATTTTCAGAGCTATTGATCGGCTTGTACACTGAACGGGTTCCTACAAAGGGCTTTGCATCCACATGCTTTCGTGCAAGGCAGTCCATTCCGTGTACATTTGCACCGTCGAGTTGAGCATGACCCACGGCATTTGCATGTCGTCAGTTCTACACAGTAAGCAGTAATAGGCTGTGCAGTCATGAGTCGCGGCTGAAATGTCGTTGCCATCTTTGATGACCTGTTCCCACCCACAGTTCTCAGGTGCAGGTAGATGTGGTTCAGATTCCAAGGCTCTTCTCCACACAAAAGTCTGGTAGTGCGCTCGCTTGATGTGTAGAATCAGAGCATCGCGAGTTGGAGGCAGATTCTCAATAGCTTTGGTCAGACTGAGAAACAGATCACATCTTACTCGCTGAATTGAGTTATCTTGGCCATGAGGGTCATAAAGCCTGCAGACAAATGACTCAGCATCTGCAATCACACTCTCATCAGGAATTTCCTCTTTGCCTAGGTTATTCAACAGGTGGGAGTTGTTTTGAAAGACAGCCCATGCAGAGCGCTTCGCAATTCCAGCAAACTGGCTTGTGCTGTCTGAACCTGTCACTGCATGAAATGCCAGAAGTGACTCCCTCTGCGAATCTGGGATATTGATGTAGTCAATGGGAATGTAGTGTTGCTTTTTGGGTGTCCCTGCATTCATCCAGAGAAAGGGACTGAGATGCGGCTGATAGACAACAAGGAGAATGAGGACATCAGTGTCCTGAAGCCACATGAATAATGTCTTGGCAGATGCTCAGAACTTTGTTCTTGGTATCTGTCTCATCCGCTACTTCATTGTCCATCTTGTCAGTGCTGTCACCACCACAAAGAAGCTTTACAAGCATGTACAGGGTTTCAGGTACAATTCGCTCGGCATTTTCTGTGTTCAGTCCACCGATAATGCTATGCCCTGGAGAGTGTTTTACGTCACTGTAAATCTTTATGCCCACTCTGAAGATCCAGCTAAGGATTTCGTTCTCATGATGAGGCAGACTGCACTGGGCCAATTCATCTTCTTCAGAACTTTCACCTTCTTCAGATAAATCATTCACGGCGGTTCTCATGGCAAACTTTGTCACAGTTGAGGACGCAACTATGAGGGGTTTGTGACATCCAATGGCTGCACGAATGTCACCTTGTCACTACCAAAGTAAACCTCCACTTTCTGCTTGAAATTGTAGCTTTTGTAGGCTCCAGCCTCAATTCCAAAATCATTCAATAACAGCATGCTGTAGTGTTCCCAGATGTTTTTCAGGGTAAACACATGTCCCTTCTGCAGCTCTTTCTCAAGCTGGTTCATCACATTTCTGAAACAGATGCTTTCAGGAGACTGGTTTTTCTCTCCATTCTCCTTTTTATACTTTCTGCGAAAAGAAACATAACACTTGAGGTGATATTTACCTTCAGCTGCCATCAAGTCTGAAACACCTGCAAACCTGTGACGCATGGTGGGGTCAAATTGGGCCAAACTAAGCATCCTGATGATGTGTGATCAAATTCAACATTTGTCAGGACACCAGCTTTTCCAGGAATGTCAGTCTGGCAGAAAGTGCATTTTGACCAATCCATAGCGCTGTGCGCGGATCTTAGTGACTTTGGGACATGGTATTTCTCTGAGGAACCTGATGTTGTGGGTATCTCTTCTGCGTAAGTCACAGATTGTGGCTGAATCCTTGACTTCAGTCTGTCTATTTTTTTGTGCGTGAGTAAAGTCACTATAGCAGAATTTGTGCCATTGAATCTTTTCGACGTGCTCCGGTACAGAATATTTTCTGATTCTTGAGAATGAGTCAACATATTTAGCGTCATTATATTTCTCTCTTTCTTTGCAACATTCAGCTACAGTTTTCACACCAACGATTGTAGTCTTTCGAAGTGGCGTTGACTTGCTAGTTTTTGAACTGTCCTGGCAAATAAAGCATTTATTCCAGTCTACATGCTCTTCTTCTTCTCGATCCCTTGAACCCCCTGTGAGAAATCTTGCGGCTTTCATTTTTCAGTTAGTCCTGGGTAACAGAAAAACACACAGTTATGTAGTTTAGGTTCATTTTATAGCAAAGTTGTAAAATTCATTGATTGTGGTTTGTATAATCAGACATTCTAATTCGAGCCTGAACATTTCTTTAAAAATAATATAGTGAAAAACAAGTCATATTATTTTTAGAAAATGGATGGAGCAATGTTTTTTTCTATACTCCCATCAGCTCAGGCATGCTCAAAAACATCGAAATCGACCCTAATTTTGTAATTTCATGTCAATTTGCGGCTGAAATATGACGAAAAGTGTATTTAATGGCGACCATTTTGTAAACTGTCATGGCGGCCATACTATCCATATCCAGACTTGGCAACAAGTTGATTCACGTTTCTGTGTGTCTGGACAGTCAATTTACACCTGTTGCACTATTCTAACACGGAATCAGCAGGGTCGTACACTATTCTGCATTGGGCCTCCTGACTAATGAGATATGACTCCAGACTAGAGAGCTCAGAGGAGAGTGCACATACAGTATCTCAATAGATTATCCTGTCAGTGGACCCCCACAGAGTGAAATGACAGTCAATTGAATAAAAAGTTCACATATAATGTCAGTATGTCGTCTGTTTTATTTTTTTATTTTTTTTATTTCCTGTGTTTTTTTGTTTTTTTTAAACAAAGTCAAGGCTCGTGGAAGAGCTGGAATACAGAACCGATCAGGACGCAACATAACCAAAGGAACAGCAGAAAGAGAAGAAAGTGAGAAAATAGATGGAAACGGACGAACCTCGGATGGGGGTAGGATTGAGGGGTAGGGAAGGAATCGCGTGGTGGATAAGACGGATACAGAAGTAAACTCTCAGGAAGGAAACACTGGAATTATTTTTTGATGGGTGGTGGGGGGGGGGAGTTTGGAGGGGAGAGGGATAGATATTGTGTAGAACAGATCATAGTTTTGGATAAGGGATGATCTGAGATGGTGGCGAGCAGTTTTTTTGAAGACCTGGAGAGAAGAATGAGTTTCTGATACATCACTAGATCTTCCTAATGACTCCATCTTTGTTCTTTTCTTATTCGGTTCATTCTGATGACTCCAACACAGTATTTGGTCTTCCATTTGATTATGTTTGTACCATATCATGATGCTGTGTGGACTGTGCTTCCCCACTGATGGACCTCTGGTTGCTTGTACCTATTGCTGCATTTGAGCCTGCAGAGTTATTACTGAAATCTATCTCAAATTTTTTTATTATCTATCTATTACTGAAATCTATGAAATATGAAATATTTTTTCACATTTTTCTTTATTCGTTCTAATTCTTGCTTTTCCTTTTCTTTTATGTCTTTTACTCTCAATTTCTCTTTCTTTATCTATCTGTTTCGCAGAAGTGAACCATTGCAGAAATTTTTCTTTGAGGTCATTTGGCTGTGCTTGAATGGGTTTGTGGGTAGAGGAGATGCAGATTGAAACCAAATCCGATCCAGGTTCCTCCTGATGACTCCATCTTTGCTCTTTTTTATTCAGGTTCCTTCTGATGACTCAAACGCAGTATTTGGTCTTCCGTTTGATTTGAAGAGAATATGGACATTGGTTCCACAGGCAGGAAAAAGAGGAACAAATGAGTGGAGGTGAGCAGTGATCCTGGATTTTGGGAATTTCACCAGATGGGGGTTGCTGGTGGACCTCGTGCGCCCTGCAGAAACCTGGGGGGTAGGGGAAGGGACGAAGCACAGAGAGAGCAGAGGATGCAAGACAAGAAGGGAGGTGGAAGAATACTTTGCTTTCTGGTCGCAGTGTTTTGTTTTCGATGTCTACACTCAATGGGACCATTAGGTTGTACCTTAGTATTATGCCCTCATTTTATTTCAAAGAATTGTTTTTGGTTCATGTTTCCATGATTTTTTGGGGACTGGGAAATTGAAATTTTCACAGATGTGTTGGTGTATTGTTCCACATACCTTGTTATTCCATTGTATGTACAGCTGTTCTGACATGAGTTTTTTACATCTCGATAGGAGGTGACTCGTGCTTTCTGCTTATACCTTGCAGAACCTACATTAATATCGAATGGGCGAAAGCCTGGAACTTCTAACACACTTTTCTCCAAACATATTCTGTTCATACTTCCGAAATCTTCACATTATGTGTTCCATGTATTTACACAGGTGATAGCAGATTTAAAAAATCGAATATAGATAGAATTTTCAAAGAGGGAATCGATGACATCACAATCAGCAGCGTTCGGCGGCAAACCGACAGCCGGGTCCCATACGATGTGCTTTACTTAACTAAGTCCATGAGTTCAGGACGTTTGTTCATCTCAGCATTTACGACTTTTATCCTGCCATGTTGTTAATCTGTTGATGGAGGTAATATAGAAATGATGAATATGTCAAATCGTTCGTGTTACTCATCCGGCACTATGTGTCAAGGCCAACAATCCAAAGCGACCGGTCTCAAACGCTACCATGGGCACCCAGACACGCCACCAATATGAACTGAGCTGTTGAATGTGGCGCAAAACATCCAAATAAACTACCGTAACCGAGTATTGCGATCCATCCTGTCCCCCATACCCGTCGTAGACGGGTATCTGCTAGTCTGTCTAATTGGCTCAACCCTGCCATCTTTTAAAGCCATTGCTCTTGTGTTCTTAGTCTTGGGCATTTATTATGATTAGTTCTCCATCCCAATTGAGCTGACCTCTTCTTAGCCATTCCAATGATCCTATTCTTGTGTCACAAATCTGGTCCAACTCTGTTTTTAATTTTCCAGCTCTTTTGTTATTCTTCCAGTTGTTGGTGTGTATCTGTTGATATTTCCTCTTATTTTTTTCTTTCATATTTTTTGCAATCATTGGGGCTGTATTTGTTGCCATTTCGGTTTAGTACATGCCATCTTCTATTCGCACCTGTTTTTGGAAGTTTTTTGCTTGTTGGACGAGTAATTCCTTTTCTGGCTTGTGTTCATTTTTGTATACAAATTGTATTCTGTCCTGTTGGAACTGTTGGAACTTTTCATGTTCGCCTACTCAGTCAATCCTACAGTTGTTAATCTGTGCAGTTGATGTAGTTCCATCAGGCCGCTACCTCCTTCTCGTCTCCGCAGGTACATTCCCGGGATGCTTAATGTTTATCCAACATTTTGTGGATCATAAGGAGTTTCCTTGCTTTGATATCTAGCTTGTTTATTTCTGCTTGTGGCCAGTTTATTATTCTGCAAATGTATTGGAACACTGGTACTGTGAGTTGGTTTGTGGGTTTGATTTTGTTATCAGGGTGAGATATGTTTTTGGGATCAGCCTCGTTCTGCACAGGTATTCTTTGGCATTGCATTCTGCATTTGTTTATGACATATTTGGTGGCCCAATTCTCCTCTGAGGTATTTGTATGATGCTTCATTTTCTTTATTTTATATTGTTGTATCGAGGTCGATTTTTATATTGTCCGTTTTTGTTGTTTTACATTGTACAAGTGTTCACAAATGAATGGTTTACCTTGTACGAACACTTATCGAGGCCAAATTATATTTTAATGTCATCAGAGTACCATTTCACTAATTTCACTTGTTCTGCCAATTTTTTGTCATTCGTTGCAAAATCTAAATCATCCATGGACAGTACACGTGTCACCTGATTTTTGTTTTGATGTTCTTTTATTGGATGTTTGGGTGCATCATGTCCTTGCTCATTAATGAGGTTGCTCAGTGGGTCCAGAGCCAGGAAAATCAGGAGAGGGGTGAAAGGCTATCACTCTGGAAGCACCCGCGACATACACTACATGGCCAAACGTACGTGGACACCCCTTCTAATTAGTGGATTTGGCTATTTCAACCACACCCATTGCTGACAAGTGTATGAAATCAAGCACAGCCATGCAATCTCCATAGACAAACATTGGCAGTAGAATGGGCCATACTGAAGAGCGAGGTGACTTTCAACGTGGCACCGTCATAGGATGCCACCTTTCCACAAGTCAGGTCATCAAATTTCTGCCCTGCTAGAGCTGCCCCGGTCTTTGTAAGTGCTGTTATTGTGAAGTGGAAATGTCTAGGAGCAACGACAGCTCAGGTGCAAAGAAGTAAGCCACACAAGCTCACAGAACGGGATCGCCGAGTGCTGAAGTGCAGAAAAATCGGCTGTCGTCGGTTGCAACACTCACGACCGAGTTCCAAACTAACTCTGGAAGCAATGTCAGCACATACACTGTTCGTCGAGAGCTTCATTAAATGGGTTTCCATGACCGAGCAGCCGCAAACAAGCCTAAGATCACCATGTGCAATGCCAAGCGTTGGCTGGAGTGGTGTAAAGCTCACAACCATTGGACTCTGGAGCAGTGGAAATGCGTTCTCTGGAGTGATGAATCACGCTTCACCATCTGGCAGTCCGAAGAATGAATCTGGCTTTGGCAGATGCCAGGAGAATGCTACCTGCCCGAATGCATAGTGCCAACTGTAAAGTTTGGTGAAGGAGGAATCATGGTCTGGGGCTGTTTTTCATGGTTCGGGCTAGACCCCTTAGTTCAAAGGGCGGAGGAGCTCCTTGTGAGCCAACGGCCATCCATATCTAGTGCCCAACTGTGTCTGCAGACGTCCTCCTCCAGTTGGGTTACTTCTTATTAGGAGGTTGGTGGCAGGATTTGCACTCCGGCCACCGTAAAACCCTTCATTACGCAAAACGCAAAAACGCAAAAAAATCTGAAAACCCACTCCGTGGGAGTACCTCCTGTGCAGCTTCCCTTCGCAGGGCAGCTCACCGGATGGCGAGATTGGGGCAAAGCCTTCGGGACCCCCAATCTTTGAAAGGAGGGAAACCACGGGGTAACATCCCTGGGTCAGATTGCGGGAGAGTGTGTCGGAGTGGTGCTGAGGTGTCGTCCACCAGACGGCGGTCTCCTTGGGTTAACCTGAGGCAGTCCCTTCGGGTGGGTGCCTGGAATGTCCTATCCCTAAGAGAGGATGATCACCTGTCTCTGTTATCATCTGAGCTCAAGCGTTTGGACATCGGGATTGCAGCTCTCTCTGAGGTTCGGAGACCGGATTGCGGCGAGATAATGGTGGGTGGTTACACCTACTATTGGTCTGGTCGCTCTGATGGTTACCATACCCAAGGAGTTGCTGTGGCTGTGTCCAATAAGCTGACCCCAATGATAATTGAGGTAACACCGGTCAACGAGCGTATTATGAGATTAAGGATTCGTCACTCCTTAGGTGTCATTTCCCTGGTCTCTGTTTTTATGCTCCGACTGAGGCGAGTGATCTCACCGTGAAGGATGCATTCTACGCCACACTCGAGTCTGTGGTTGATCAGTGCCCCAGACGAGATACACTTCTAGTCTTTGGGGATTTCATTGCATCGACTGGAACTGATAGGGATGGTTATGAGGTGTGTGTTGGTCCCCATGGGTCAGGAACTATGAACTAGAATAGCACTAAGTTCCTTGACTTTGCAAGAAGTCATGGACTTAGGGTGGCTGGTTCATGGTTTCAGCGCCCACAAGCTCATCGCTGGACTAGGTATTCCAACGCTGGCGGTGTGGCAAAGGAGATTGACCATGTCCTCATTGATGGTCGTTGGAGGATGATCCAGAACTGCAGGGTCTACCGGAGTGCTCAGTTCCTCAATACTGACCACAGGCTTGTTGTAGCAACTCTAAAGCTGCACCTTAAATCCTGGAGAATGGTACCATCCCAGCCTAGGCTGGATGTTGCCAAGCTCAGGGATGAGAGAGTAGCTGAGGAGTTTGCGAACAGGCTGAGTGGACACTTGGAGGGTCTGGGTGCTTTGAGGGGTCCTGAAGAGTTGTGGAGCGCCTTCAAGACCACCGTCCTTGATGTTGCCGGTGGATGTCTTGGAACTCACCGCAGGGCAAAGAAGAATTTTGTCTCTCAAGGGACACTGGATACCATTGACCAGAGTCGCAGGGCCAGGCTGAATGGCAGAGCTGAGCTGTTCAGGGAGCTGAGGAGTGCACTGAGGGTGGACAAGGAGGCCTATGTGCGAGGAATCTGTGAGGGGGTAGAGCATCACCTGTGGACAGGTGATTCTCGTCCCGCTTACAGGGGAATTCGCGCATTACGTTCATCCAAGCCCATCCCTCGGAGCACTGCAGTTCGAGCAGAGAGTGGTAGGCTCTTGACAGAGGAGTCTGAAGTGAAGGCCCGCTGGGCCGGTTACTTTGAGCGGTTGTACCAGGCTGATCCCCCAGCTGTCGAGTTGGACGTCAAGGGTGTTACAATCCCTGTTGCTGACCCTCGAATCAACTGTGGTCCACCTTCGCTTGTGGAAACACGGGCTGCGGTGAACCAGTTGAAACGGGGCAAAGCTCCAGGGATCTGTGGCATCCATGCCGAACTTCTCAAGGCTGGTGGAAATGCTGCACTCGTGTCATTGCATGCAGTTTTGTGCTCTGCCTGGAACACAGGCATCATCCCAACTGACTGGAAGAGGGGCCTTGTTGTCCCTCTCTGGAAAGGGAAGGGTGATTGCCAAGACTGCAACAACTACCGAGGGGTGACGCTGCTCTCAGTGCCGGGCAAGGTCTTTGCTCGGATAATTCTTGATAGGGTTCGCCACCATCTGCTTGAGCACCAGCTTCCAGAGCAGTCAGGCTTTACACCAAAGAGGTCAACGATTGACCGTATTCTTGCCCTTCGTATCCTCACCGAACGCAGACGAGAGTTTCGGCAGGGGCTGCTTGCAGCCTATGTTGATCTCTGTAAAGCGTTCGATTCAGTGAATCGGGATGTCCTCTGGAGGATTCTTGGTCTTCGTGGGGTGCCACCAAAACTGATCGATCTGATGTCTGAACTCTACTCTGGTACTAAGAGTGCTGTGAAGTGTGGTGGTACCACCTCTGACTTATTTCCAATTGTTACTGGAGTTCGTCAGGGATGTGTACTTGCCCCCACACTTTTCAGCACTTGTATGGACTGGATTTTAGGGAGGATGTCGGAGAGATCAAGTTGCGGTGCATCGTTTGGGAATGTCAAGATCTCGGACCTTGATTTTGCAGACGATGCAGTCATCTTTGCGGAGACTTTAGACATCCTTTTGGGGGCCCTCGAGGTGCTGAATGAGGAGTCGGAGCCGCTGGGATTACGGGTTTCTTGGGTCAAAACTAAGATCCAGGCTTTCGGTGACATCTTAGATGCTGCTGTCCTGTCTGTGTCTTTTTGTGGTGAAGATGTTGAGGTCGTGGAGAGATTCACTTACCTTGGCAGTGATATTCATGTCTCTGCTGGCTGCGAGTCAGAGGTCAATCGACGTCTGGGTCGGGCCTGGGGAGTCATGGATTCACTGGATCATGGGGTGTGGCGCTGCCGGTACCTGTGCGGGAGGACGAAAGTCCGAGTCTTCAGGTCCTTGGTACTTCCAGTCTTGCTCTATGGGTGCGAGACTTGGACTCTGACCAAGGATCTGAGACGGAGACTTAATTCCTTTGGTACCAGGTCTCTTCGGAGAATCCTTGGCTATCGCTGGTCGGATTTTGTGTCCAACGAGCTGTTGCTGAGAGAGACTCAGATGAGATTTGTTACCTGCATAGTCCGTGAGCGTCAGTTGCGGCTGTATGGACATGTGGCTCGTTTTCCTGACGCTGATCCTGCTCACCAGATTCTCTCAGCGAGGGAGTCTCATGAGTGGAGGAGGCCAGTGGGCCGACCACATGCCTCATGGTTGCAGCAGGTTGACCATCATCTCAAGGAGATGGGGATGGGCCTGGCATCTGCCTGGGGGATGGCCAGACGGAGGCCCCTGGAGTACCGGCGGAAAGTGGACGCAGCGACGCGCTGTTCTGGCACATGCTCCCATACCTGACCTGACCCTTAGTTCCAGTGAAGAGAAATCTTAACACGACAGCATACAATGACATTCTGGATGATTCTGTGCTTCCAACTTTGTGGTAACAGTTTGGGGGAAGGCCCTTTCCTGTTTCAGTATGACAATTCCCCTGTGCACAAAGCGAGGTCCATACATAAATGGTTTGTTGAGATCAGTGTGGAAGAACTTGACTGGCCTGCACAAAGCCCTGACCTCAACCCCATCGAACACCTTTGGGATGAATTGGAACACCTACTGCGAGCCAGACCTCATCGCCCAACATCAGTGCCCGACTTCCCGAATGCTCTTGTGGCTGGATGGAAGCAAATCCCCACAGCAATGTTCCAACATCTAGTGGAATACCTTCCCAGAAGAGTGGAGGCTGTTATAGCAGCAAAGGGGGGGGGGGACCAACTCCATATTAATGCCCATGATTTTGGAATGGGATTTTGGACGAGCAGGTGTCCACATACTTTTGGCTATGTGGTGTATTTTCACCCATGGTATTTAGATCTTTCCTTCCTAGTACTGGAATAACAATGTGGTATTCCAAAGCTCCATTGCTTTCTCAATCAGTTTGATTACTTGGTGGTTGATCTTGTACAATTGCATGCATTTTATCATCCATAAATGTGGGGTACTATCAAAAGCATTTTTGTAGTGTCTCCATTCTGTGGACAATTTGGTTCTCATTTTATTGCAGTTTTTTTTGAGGATGGCCTTGGTTAGTTGTAGGTGGTTTATCGATCGTACCATTCTCTCTTACATCCCTTCTGTTCTGCCTCTCGGCCTCCTTCTTGTGTTCGGTGTCGGTACATAATTTCTGTGATGATTCCCTTTAGAAGTTTGCATGTGGTTGGGAGACATGTTATCTGTCTATACATGTGAGTTAGTTGGGTTTCTTCAGATTTTGGGATGAGGAAGGTGCTACCCTTTGTGAGTCACTCAACCTCACCGCTTCCTCTTGGATAGGTTCATTGAATGCTCGAGTGTAATGATTGTGGAGTGTATCTCATTGCCATAGCCAGAAGTTTGGAATTCCATCTTGGCCTGGGCTTTTATAGTTTGGTGATTTTACGATTTTTTTTTTCTTTATCAACTATCACTGGGTAGGTCGACCATGGATGGACCAGATACCGAAACCCTCCGCCCGACTCGGGATTTTCAGACATTAGTATTTTTAGACACCCTATTATATGGCCTTTCAATATCCACTTGTCTGCAAAAAATATTGTTGGATTAAACAAAAATACCCCATATGAAATATTCCACATTTTACACATACAAATTCCACATTTTACGCCACAAAAATACTGAAGGAAAAATGAAAGTGGGTGATGAATTTTACCCCCAGATATATTTTGTAAAAATATAAGCACAATGAATGATATTCATTTTAAACTACATGTTCACGATGCCCAAAATAACAAACAGCATCACAATCTAACATTTGGTCAGATATTTATATGCCCAAGATTTACTATCCAGTGCTATAAATTGTACAATGCAATGGAGTACACAACACTTGAGCAAATGTAACATTATAATTTCCTCAATTTTTGTTTGCAAATAACACTGCAAAATATGTGTACACAATAGCGAGAATTGCTTTGCAATACATGACCCTTCCGGTCCCAATGCGTGGTCAGGAGATAAAAATTTGTTTGCCTTTAACGCATACTCCAGCCAATACTGGAACCGAAATGAAGAAGAAGAAACCCTATCACTCACTGTGTTTGGGTCTATTTGGCAAAATAAAAGGAAAAGCTATTTTCATTCACTGATATATTTTCTAGACTAGAAACCAATAAAGACAACGAGGATAACAAACCGGAGATAAAAATTAGTTTGCTTTAACGCACGCTCGAGCTAATACCGGAACCAAAATGAAGAAGAAGAACCTCTCTAACCCACTGTGTTTCATTCGTTTCGAGACTTTGCCTATTACATATAAAAAAGTCAAGAAAAATAGCAATCAGAGATTGCAGACTCTCACCATGACTTATTTTGTGTGGCATTTAAATCGTTTTATGTGGTGTATTTTGTGTGGCATTTGTGTACTGGTGTATTACGTAATTAAAAAAAAGACAAATTAGAACTGCCACTTTATAATTGCTGGCAGTGATGACCACAACGTCCTGCTTTGATGCAATCCCGTTTTGATTGGACACCTGACCCTGACCCATGACAATTTTTTATTTTTATTATTATAATTCAATTGAATTTAGAATGAGATTAAAATAAATTCAATTCAAATCAAATGGAAGACCAAATAGGTACAGTCCTGCATTGGAGTAATCAGAAGGAATTCAAACAAGCAAAAAGCAAGGATGAAGCCATCATGAGGAACCTGGATAGGATTCACATTTCTGCTGCTGCTCTGCTACCCTCAAACCCATCCAGGCACAGCCAAGTGAGCCTTATTAAAAAAAAAAAAAATATATATATATAAATATATATATATATATATATATATATATATATATATATATATATATATATATATATATACTGTATATCAAAAATATCAAAAGAACCCAGATCAAAAAATTTAATAATTCTGAATGCCAGACTATGTGTCCGATCAAGTTGAAATTTAAAACATATATCTGGCATCTCTACTCGATCATAATTGTGAAGTTTCAAGTCGATTGATTAAGCTGTTCCAGAGAAAACACTATTTAATATTTTTCTTTAATCCAATATGGCTGCCAAACCATGTGACCTATGACATCATATGTGTGAACCTTTTATTCCTCATGGATAGGCGGTCATACCTGTAAAGTTTCGCCTCGATCTGTGCAGCCACTTCAGAGAAGAACTTTTTTTAAACAATATGGCTGCAGAATCACATGACTGATGGCATCACCAATTTTTTTTTTGGTGGACCATTTTATCCCGAGATGACCCTCAAAAATTTTCATACTGATCAGATGTAGCGTTCTACATATGCAATTATGATGTCATAAAGAAGGCACCTAGATGTCATACAATCGCACTCATTTCCTATGAGGAGTACTTACTATGTGCAAAGTTTCACTTTTTTCCTTGGTGTGGTTTCAGAGTTACAGAGGTTCAAAGTTTTTCGGTTTTTCCAACATGGCTGCCACACCACGTAACCTATGGCATCATAATTATCATTAAAACCTTCTACATGAGTAGTCACTCCTATTGTGAAAATTTTGTCTCAATCCAACAAGCGGTTGTGGAGAAAAACACTAAAGTTCTGTGAGGACAAACAAACAGACAGCCAAACAAACCAGTCGGCGACATGGGTGGTTGCGACATAATTGCATACTAGTCATACAGTTTTTGACGGATCGGGCTAAAATTTTTGACAAAGAGGTTGATTATAGTGCGCATAAAAGCCTGGAAGCCCATTTTTGATTTTCGAAAAAATAATTTTTTTATGATTTTTCAAACATTTCAAATTCCTGTTGCTAGGCAACGGTGGTGTCCATAGCAACGGTGCTCAAAAGCATAGAACTAGATCCTGGAATGAACCTACTTGTCAAGTTTCATCAAAATCGGTTGACTCCTCTGGCCTCCAGAGCTGTCCATTACATACAAACAAACAAACAAAAAAACTAGAACGGGCATTCAGTAGAGCGCATACCTTCGCCAACGCTACATCCTCCCCCCCCCCAGAAACCGTTGATTGTGAGGGTATTTAATCCCATACCACATCTGCCATCTCATATGTGTTATGATGGCTTAAAAACATTAAATTTCCTGCTGTTTGACACTGATTCACGTACATTGTACAATTTCTGTATGAACTCCCTGACCTTTTTGGGTGTTGGTGTCAAGTCAATCTGATGGCAACTGGTCACATTATAAGATATTATTTTCTGGCATTTTAGGGGCATTTAGCACACACGAGTTTCTGTTTTTCTAAATAAGTTATTTATTGTGAACAAACAAACATTCATTGTACAAAAATGACGATTTTGACCTTTTCATGACCTCGACCTTGGCCTTTGTACTCTTAATTTTGTAATTGGTATTAGAGTGTGGGGAAAAGAACAGTCAACATTTTGGTGTTGGTTTCATGCAAATCGGATAAGAATTGACCGTGTTATGACTAAAACCGCACATTTTGCAATGTCGTGACCTCCCCTGACCATTGACTCCCAACCGCTAATAAGGGTTATTACGTCATTGTCATGTCACATATCACAAGATGGGGCATTGAATTCTGAACATTTTGGCATTAGTTGCATGCAAATTGGATACAAATTGACCGCGCTATGGTAAAAAGACGATTTTGACCTTTTCATGACCTTGACCTTGACCTTTGACCCGATCGCTCCCAAAATCTAATCAAATGGTCCTCGGATAATAACCAATCATCCCACCAAATTTGCTTTGATTCAGTTCAATACTTTTGGAGTTATGCTAATAACAAACAAACAAACAAACAAACACACATATTCACAAATAAATAAATAAATAAATACACAGCGATCAAAACATAACCTTCGCAACAAAGTTTGCGAAGGTAAAAATGACGGTAAATAGACACCCAATTTTTGAAGGACTACCATTTGAAAAATAAAACCTAAATCAAAAATCGGCTCGAGTAAAATTTTCTAAATATCTCGAAGTGTTTAATTCCAAAGTCTCGTTTCTCCACATTGAAAACTGCTGGACAAGTATTGAAAATACCGTATGCGGTTTTTCGGCCGCTGCATAGCAACGGGTGGTTGCTTAGCAACGAAACTCAAACACGCACACTCCCAGCCCATATGGCACCTGTTTGCCAAGTTTCATCGAAATCGGTTTGCTGGTTTGCGCTGTGGAGCCTCGCATTGCGCGCGCGCGCGCGCACACACACACACACACACACACACACACACACACACACACACACACACACACACACACACACACACACACACACACACACACACACACACACACACACACACACACACACACACACACACACACACACACACACGGCAAACCCGACAATAAGGGTACTCTAGCGACCACCCAATGAATCCAAATGCAATACCCTCTCCTTTGGTGATGGTAATAACCCGATGTACATACATGAAGCAAAAATATGCATACATATGGCTTATGTGTATATACTGTATAATACATCATGGTTACATACCTGGTATCATTCCAATTGCACTGGGCCATAGACTAACACCCAGGCCAAATGCCTGAGGCCTGCCAATCTGTGCTGCTTCATGCAATGGTGGCACATGATTTTATTCGGGGTTGAGTCAGGCCAGCTGTCCAGCCAATGGCTGGAAGGCAGTGGGATGGAGTCAGGGCAGGTGGACATTTTCTCTTTCACTCTGAAAAATTGACAAAACATCCTGAAGGTAAAACTTGTTCCATAACTTATCATAATAAAGCCGTGCACCAAGTTTCAGTTGAATATGTTGAAGGGTATGGGAGAAAAGTGTGAAAAAATACAGGTGGAATGGACAGACAGATGGACGGACAGATGAAGAGCAAACCTATAGTCCCCTATGGTGAAACTGGTAGTCGACTCATTACATTTAACACCAATGTACATGTTTTCATATCACAATCAAAACAAGGACTGTCTCTCCTGCCTGTCAGGTGCGCCAGCACCAAAGGACATCGAACAAGTTCTCATTGTGGCTGACGAAGTGAGAAAGGAAGCTTACAGCACATTTGTTCAAGACCAATTGGTTAACAGAACAAAGAGTTTCAATGCACCGATCAAACAGCTTAATCTCCAGACATTCTCAAATATAGTCAAATCAGCAAAGGTCATGGGACCATCCAATAAGTCAAAGCAAATCATAGCTCAAGGAATCGTATTTTGTCAACTTGTCCTTGCCCTGCAACATAACATCAGTATGGAGCTCAGGTTCTAAGCTTCCCATTGGGTCCTGTACCTTGGGCACTGGCTACTGCTGATGGAGTCACTGTGAGGACAGACAAGTCCAAGTTGATGCATTTTTGGAAGGTGATTCACACACAATACAAAGACCCACTCAAGGCCCCACAAGCTACATCATTGATGGCAAGGCTTTGCTGCATGCATATGCAGCCCGACCAAACAGATTTCGAGAGCTTGTAGAGAGTGTTTGAACAGCCTTCTAACGTACAGCATGTTGACTTATTGACAGACCCCTATCTCCCTTTGTTAATGAAGAGAATTAAGAGAGCAAGAAGGGGTTCTTCAAAAAAACACACTTGATTAAAGGAGCCCTGACAAGGTTTTTTTTTTTTTAGTACACATTGTCGAGGTTTGTATGAGAACTAACACACAACACACAACAAGAGGGGCAGGAGACAAGAGAGGTGGGGAGAGGGAAGGACAAAACAGTGGGGAACAGAGACATTCAGCGATGGTCCCAAGAGATTGGAAGACATTCCTGTCAAATGATCAAATCAAGCAGCGCTTCACCAGTTTCCTACTAGATGAGGGCAAGAAGGACAAGTATGCCTCAAAACTTCTTGGCAAGAAGGTTCTGTTGTCTGTGAAAAGAATTGCATCTGGCTGAGAAGTACCAATGATCAAGGAACCATGTCAGAGGAGGTTGAAAATCTAAATTGTACACAATAACAAGAGCAAACAGACACGAAGATCATCCTTCATTGTCTACACATTGTCATTCATTCAACATACTCTGATGAGCCAAAACATTATGACCACTGACAGGTGAAGTGAATAACATTGATTATCTTGTTTAAATGGCACCTGCTAAGGGATGGGATATATGAGACAGCAAGTGAACAGTCAGTTCTTGAAGGTGATGTGTTGGATGCAGGAGAAATGGGCAGGAGTAAAGACCTGAGTGACTTTGACAGGGGCCAAATTGTTATGGCCAGACAACTGGGTCAGAGCATCTCTGAAACGGCAAGGCTTGTGGGGTGCTCTCGGTCAGCAGTGGTAAGTACCTACCGACAGTGGTCCGAGGAGGGACAAACCAAAAACCAGCGACAGGGTGTTGGGTGCTGATGTGGATTTTTTTAACCCACCTTGTTGTGATCGTTGTCCTCCTGAAGGATTCTAATTGGTCGATTGTGGAATCCTATTTGACTTCAGACAGAGTTTAACGTTTGTCCGATTTGATTATAAAATCCTACAAAAACCCTATCGACACTGATAAAACTGATGTCCACACAAGTCCTTCCTTGTGAAACAATTTATTTCCTAATTATACACCATACACTTCTCACCCTTGTACAATGAACTTAAGAATCCCCATTGATTGCAATATTATTTGGTTCTATTTCATTTATTCTTACTTTAGTTAACAGTTAGACCAACCCGATTCAATTCACTTCTACATTACATCAGAGAGTTTTATTCTAACTTGGTACTTGGTCAGTTCCAAGGCGTACGAACCACTGAGAAACTATACTTCCTCACGTGCTCGTACTCCAAACTTTTAGATTTCAAAGCATTTTATACTTCCATGAGCGAGAGGTTGGGGGATATTCACCCAGACTGTAGACGTGTCTTTTAGACGAAAAGCCACTTCGTACATTTTCTAAGCAAAGGTTCATTTATCAGCTCGGTCACTCTGCTCCAGAACAACACGTTTCTTATCATTTAGGGCAAAAGTCTTTTGGCCAGAAATGACAGCCAATTCAATTTGCAGCATAAAAGTTACATTTCTGAAACTCCATTTGTTACAATTTAAAATACATTAATATAAATTTTTCCCCCACAGTGCCCAAGGCTCATCGATGCGCGAGGGCAACGAAGGCTATCCCGTCTGGTCCGAACCAACAAAAGGTCTACTGTGGCACGTCACAGAAAATTTCAATGGTGGTCATGGGAGGAATGTGTCATAATACACAGTGCATCGCATCCTGCTGCATATGGGGCTGTATAGCCGCAGACCACTCAGAGTGCCCATGATGACCCCTGTCCACCATAAAAAGCGCTTACAATGGGCACGCGAGCATCAGAACTGGACCTTGGAGCAGTGGAAGAAGGTCGCCTGGTCCGATGAGTCCCGTTTTCTTTTAGATCACGTGGATAGCTGTGTACATGTGCACTGTTTACCTGGGGAAGTAATGGCACCAGGATGCACTGTGGGAAGACGACAAGTTTGTGGAGGGAATGTGATGCTCTGGGCAATGTTCTGCTGGGAAATCCTGGGTCCGGCTATTCATGTGGACGTCAATTTGACACGTGTCACCTACCTATGTGACACGTGTCACATGTCAGATCGTTGCAGACCAGGTACACTCCTTCATGACAATGGTATTTCCTGATGGCAGTGGCCTCTTTCAGCAGGATAATGCACCCTACCACACTGCACACATTGTTCGGGAATGGTTTGAGGAACATGATGAAGTGTTGACGGTGTTGCCCTGGGCTCCAAATTCCCAAGATCTCAATCTAATTGAGCATCTGTGGGATGTGCTGGACCGACAAGTCGATCCACAGTGGCTCCACCTCACAACTTACAGGACTTGAAGGATCTGCTGCTAATGTTTTGGTGCCAGATACCACAGGACACCTTCAGGGGTCTTGTGGAGTCCATGCCTCAGCGGGTCGGTGCTGTTTTGGCGGCACATGGAGGTTCAACAGCATATTAGGCAGGTGGTCATCATGTTTTGGCTCATCAGTGTATGATGCCTTATAGATGTGCAAAGTGTTATCAAAGATGTGGGAAAGGAGATGTGCTTGGCACTCTCTGCAGTAAATGCCTTTAGTGGCTACGATACAAACAACACCGTTGTACGCAAGGGAAAACTGACACCTCTGACGACCCTCAGGCAACATCAAGACTTCCTTGGCATTTTCCTAGCACTTGGAAGATCAGCTGAAATTGAGAATTACATATTTGAGAAGCTGGAACATTTCACATGCCTACTCTACAGAGACCCAGACATGAATGACATCAACACGTTGCAGCATGAAAAATTTATGGAACAGTTCAGTGCCAAACCAGGGGTGCTGCTGTCAAGCTACAATGGAGTTGACATGAGCCTTCTTCCACCCTGCAGAGATTTCCTGAGGATGTATTGAAGAGAGCAAATTACCAAGCTCTTATCTGGTTTCAGGTAGATCAAGCAGTCGCAAACATTCCTCAACCAGATCGAAATGGCCAGGACATAGCAGAATGTAAAACTGGAGTTCAAGTGGATGGAGGATTCTTTCATACCACAAGAGCTTGAGGAAGTACTAATGGAGGATTATTGTGTCGTTTTAAAGAAGTCAACCTTGCTGAACATTGTTGTTGTGTCGGTTTAAAGAAGTGAACTTTCTTCCTGAACATTGAAAGATGTAAACCTTCTTTCTGTCTGAACATTGTTGTTGTGTCAGTTTAAAGAAGTGAACTTTCTTCCTGAACATTGAAAGATGTAAACCTTCTTTCTTCCTGAACATTGTTGTTGTGTCGGTTTAAAGAAGTGAACTTTCTTCCTGAACATTGAAAGATGTAAACCTTCTTTTTCCTGAACATTGTTGTTGTGTCGGTTTAAAGATGTAAACCTTCTTGCTGACCATTGTTGCTGTGTTCCCAGCAAACAATTTCACATTGTCACAATGTTGTAGAAAACTTAAACTTGCGGTATAAGCGGTGTGTGTTTGCTGGGTTGCTGTAATTATTTTAAACTAAACGAGAGTTTCTCTTTTTCTCTTACTCAAACTCCCTTAAATTAGCTCTTTTTTGCATTACGTTTATATCAAGCGACATGTAATCCTGTATACAGGGTGTAGATAAAGTAAGCATCCAATTCAGTGGCTTAATGATTTTCAAAATAACCCCTGAAATGCTCCAAAATATGCTCCGCAATGGTGCTGACAGATTCGAGCTCTGTGGAGATACTGATGGTGCCCATGTAGAATCGCCTGCTTAAGTATTCATTAGACGTATCCCTTCTATTGCATTATGTTTCAATTTTACCCATCAAACCCCATTTCACTGCAATTTATACTTTATAAACACCCTGCATCTTATCGTATCTGCACATACAATTTTTTACCTGAACTCAATACATCGGTGTATTGTATTAATTTACAAGTATTATGTCAACCTAAGGCAAATTATTTTAGTACATTGCAGCCACATTTCCATATTCTCATTCAATGACCATCCTTTTGGCTTTCATACATCCACTATGGTTATGCAATTGAAATGTGCTACTTTATATGCCAATAATGTAATCATGTTAAAATATCACAACCACAGTAGCGACATATAGACTATATAAGACAGAGATGGCTGTCCGTTCGTCTGTTCATGGTTTACGCTGATTGGCTCTGTGAGGCTTGATGCAATGTGATTGGCTCCTGGCAAGATTGAATAATGTATTGTATCGGCTTATTAAAAGCTGATATCCAAAATCTGATTCCATATTTGAAGATTGGAACTCTTGGCTGAAATATATTTGCTCAATATGGAGTGAAATCGGATTTATTTTTTTTAGGAAAGAGATTTTTTCCTAACCCAATGTAATGAAATAATAGGCTCTGCGGGACATGAGGTAAAATAGCTCCAAAATTCATTTTTTCACTCTTTTAAAGGTAATTATATGGCATGCCTGATTATATTTTACACCGCCCAGGGACATCAGTAGCGATCTTTTTGGATTCAGATTCTACATTTTGTGTCAACTTTGTTGCTCCCGTGAACGTCATTGTCTGTTCTGTGTTCTTGCTCTTCCATGAGCCTCGGTGATGTATAAAACAATAAAACATCCAGCACTCTTTTGTTATGCATATTCCTCATGTTCATGTCTCTCGAGTAGGAACTTCAAAAGCTTTGACTCTTTTTGCTCCAAATTAAAGAACACGAAATGTTGTTTACCAAGAAATCTTGCATTAATACTTTCAAAGGCTGCATATTGACTTGCTATCATACCATATGACTGTCAAACACAACAGCCAAGAGAAGTGAGCGTGAACATCCAGAAACCTGAGAACTTGAACAAGCATAAGTTACAGCACAAAGGCAAAAGAGACTGTCAAAACAAGCCTATGGATCTCATGAGCATGTCCAGAAAAAGTTTTGAATGTCAGTGGGAAGTGGAAAGGAAAGGTGTTGGTAGTGATAGGACTTTAAATGCCCATTCATATTTCCCGTCACGGGTGGGGTAGAAGGAGGAGGGAAGGGAAGTGGTGTGGTGGGAGGGAAGGGAGGAGAGAGGTTAGAGTGGGAGACTGGGAGTCCGAAGGGAGGGGAATTGGTGGGAGAAGGGATCCGGCATTACCCAGCAACACCGGGTACCTTTGCTTGTAATATTATGTACAGATCTCATAGTTAAATATGGCATTGTATTAGAATGACTTCTCTATCCCAAAATACATTCCTCGTTTTCATTGTGATATAAAAACATGCACATTGGTGTAAAGTGTTGTGTACACATATTTTGCAGGATCATTTGCAAACAAAAATTGAGGAAATTATAAAGTTACATTTGCTCAAGTGTTGTTCACTCTATTGCAGTACAACATTTTAAAGGAGGAATATATAAAATTTCTGGTGAAAATCTCAAATTGATTGTAAATTTTGAGCATATCGAAGCAAATGTTCGATTTTGATGCTGTTTGTTGTTTTGGGAATCGTGAACATAGAGTTCAAAACGAATATCGTTCATTGTCCTTATTCTTTTGTAAAATATATCTGGGGGTCAAATTCATCACCCACTTTCATTTCCCCTCATATCAGTATTTTTGTGGCATAAAACGTGCAATATGGCCCGTATTTCACATAAAGTTTGTTTTTTAATTCATTAATTTTTTTTTGCAGACAAGCTGATATTGAAAGGACATATAATAGGGTGTCTAAAAATACTGCTCTCCGAATATTCTGGGAGGGGGGGGGGTGGGGGGAGGGTTTCAGTATCTGGCCCATGGTCTAGGGGGTATTTCAGTTCGATGTTGTTTTTTTCATTTTTCAAAGTGTTGGATCCATTCTCCTGGATCCTCATAAATTCCTTTCAAGAAATCTTCAAGTTTATCTTTCTCTGTTTAGTTTAATAAAAACCCTCAAAAGGTGTGTGTGTGTGTGTGTTTTTGTGTGTGTGTGTGTTTGTGTGTGTGTGTGTGTGTTTTATCCACTGCTTGCTTGTATTAACAGGAAATGGTAGGAACTATATATCTCTCATCCACAGATATTTCTCGTATTCCAATGTTCTCATGAGTCCGATTTACATCCATGAACACAATTATGATTAACCATTTTGAAATTGCCACTCTTTAATTTAAATGCTGAAAATTATATTAAAAAGACTGTATTACGGAGCTTGCCCCAGCAACGGCAGGCTAAAAGTGCCCGCACCAGCAGAAGTGAGTTGCTGAAAATGCACCCACAGCGCATACACGCTCGGCCTCGTCAGCATTCATACGTCACATTGAAACCCCCTTATTATCCCTCTGCCGTGTCTATCTCAGGGTATAAACAAAGAAACATGCAATAAGTTTACTTTCTTACAGACTTAATTTTTGTTACACCTGACAACTATTTCATAGACATTCAAAGCACAGAAATGAACGTTCAAATTAGTCACATCATAGGTGTGAAGTTTGCTGTTTACCTCATTCTGCAGGGACAAAACTGTGTCCACATCTAGAATCACGCTCATGGGGTATAAAGACAGGACGTGATCTTTAACTTGCATCAGCAACAACCAATAGAATGAGGGATAAAATCACTTACAGCCTTTGACCTTGCACTCTGTTCCTTTAAAGGATATTGAGTGCAACAGCTGGTGCTTTGTCGAGAGTGGGCTGAAAGAATCTGGTCCAAAACTTCACCCATATCGTTTAAAACGAATATCGTTCATTGTGCTTCACCACAGCTGCATGAGTCCAGCGAAGCTTTCAATGCCTGAAATACTGCACCCAGCATGCAACGGTGGCCGTTTCAGGAATATTCAGTGTGGGAATAGTTCGCTGCCAGGAACAAACTACTTACATGGTATTCCGAGTTTTTCCAGCTCTCATATCCAAATGCTATTGATATACTGGGCTCGCAGGATGTCCTACAGGTATGTGCACTTGCCTCTGTGCTGTCTAACCTGGGTTCAAATCTTTCTTGGCCCAGCTATAAACTGTCATCCTGGTGTTTTACAATCAGGGCGATACATCATGTACGTTGTCTCGCGGATCAGCATAAAACTGGGTGTCGCGTCTGCCAGCAATAGTTGGTGAACATTAAAAATCACATGGTGTCCGTGAAGCTATCGCCAACACCCTGGCCAAATTCAATATCCCTGCTCTAACCTGCACCAGGGGGAACTGCACCAGCAGCATAGCTGCACCCCTACAATAACTGGTGCTAACCTGCAGCCATGTGATGCATATGAACGATGACTACAGACATGCTGCATAGAGTTGGTGAACTTTCAAGATTTTTATTTTGAAGTCCAAGAGTTTAGTTTCTTGGATTGGATTCATCTTACAATCTACCCAAAGTAGGATGTCACACTTTGTGTTGCAATATCCTATCTGCAAAGCACCAGTGAAACAGTTTATCGTCGGGTCAGGTATTGAACCCAGATGAGACAACTCAGAGAAAAGTGTGCTACCTCTGTACCATCCTATGTGAAGGTGAGTTCCTCATACAAGTAAAATATTTATATTGCGACAGCAGACTGAAATGTTATTGCCACACTTTACATGAACCTCTTACTTACCTCCACCACCGAAGGTGGAAAGAGATTATGTTTACACCCATGTCTGTCTGTTTGTTTGTTTGTTTGTGAACAAAATATCTCAACAAGTTAAAGATGGATATGGATGAAATTTGGTGGAGAGCTTGGGTATGTGACAAGGAAGAATTGATTCGATTTTGGTGAAGATTCGAATTCGGATCCGGATCCGAGAAGTTTTTTAAATGATTCTTCACCATTGAGCGACAGGGCTAAAAACGATATATAGGATTATATCTGAAAAAAAGTTATGCACAGATTCAGATGAAACTTGGTGGATGAGAGGCTTAGGTGACAAGAACAAACCGATTAAATTTTACTTCAGGTTCGAATCCAGATCTGGCCTAGCAGTGGGATACAAAACATAAACTAATCAGGCTGGCAGAGGTATGCGCTCCATCGAGTGTCCTTGTAGTTTTTATTTTTATTCCAATCCTCTGTCATTTGAAGTTTCTTTTTAATCTGTCCTGGTAATGGTTTTAGAAACTGAAACTTTGTTCATGCTCAAAGAAGAAGCTTCAGAGTAAGTCATCCCACTTTCTAACAGCAGAAACTATCAGGCCTACACAAAATAGCACCACAACATTAGCATAGCATATTAGCATTCACATTGAATGCTAAATGAATTATATTCTGCTGTGCTGTAATGTTACCTTGTCACAAGACTTACTAACTCATTATCACTGACTTTGAAGTTAACCTGGGTGTTGTGTGTTTATAGCTTTGATTAAATGTAGGCACATTTTGTCTGTAAGCGTAATCATCTCGTAGTACAATGTAAGACAACCAGCCTAGGTAAAACACCTACATCCACAAATGTTTGTCGGTTAAATATCTGCTGCCATCTGTTGGACCACTATGACCAAAGTCTGTTATCAGCTGCACAAGGAGACACCAAAGAGGATGCAATAGGCCATTTGGCCCACCATGCCTGCACTGCATCCAAACTTTGTTAACTTAAAAATGAATTAACTTTCTACTATGTAGTAACTATATTCTTGCCATTTTCTTTAGACTTAAAATTCCTCAGCCCCCACCCTCCTCTCCCTCTCCCTGGTGCTCTGCCTGATGTAAGGTTTTAGTGCTGTCAAAGCAGCTCCACAGCACAGTCAACGAAGCACACTGGGTGCTTTGCTTTGTTTTCCCAGTGATAGCACAGTAATTTGTAATTTACTAGCAGGGCACGCGTCTTCGACAGGTTCGTGGATGTCTCATCTCAAATGAGCAATTTTTTGGAGTGTGTATTGGTAGACACGGGAATTCAACATAAATTGATGATGTGGACTGTGACACATGGTATATATTTACCTTATAGACAATGGCGGTCCGTTCAGAAGGAGAACTATCGTTGATGATTAAAAATATGGCGTGCATAGTTTGATACTTGGAAAATCCAAATACACAATAGTTGCCAAGGAAACAGAAATTTGGTTTGTAAGTTTAAAGATTTGACCGATCAAGTTGCTTACATTACATGTTTTTCATGGCATTGACCATGACCTTTGACTAATTTTGACCAGATTTTATACACATATATAACACATCTATCTATAATTCCAGCAATCTGTGTGTGTGTGTGTGTGTGTGTGTGTGTGTGTGTGTGTGTGTGTGTGTGTGTCTGGCTGTGTGTCGGTGTGTCTGCGACCGCTGTTTCTCGACAACCACTGATCCGATCTCATTGAAACTTGCCAGGTATATTGCTGGGGCCCTGTGGATGTGCCTTTTCAAGGTTTGATATTAATCGGACAAGTGGTTCCCAAGTTATGGCCATTTATTTACCAAACCAATAACAGGACACGGTGATATGACGTCACGATTGACGTCACAATTCCTCTTTTTTCTTTTTCTTTTTGTGCATACGGCCACGCACGTACGGGCATGCGAGAGCGAAGGAACGGCCTGTGTGGTTGTTGTTTGTGGCACGTGGTTTAAAAGTTTTTTGTTTTTTTTGCACGCACGGCCATGCACATACGGCACGCATGTACGGGCACGCACTACGGGCACGCGAGAGCAAAGGAACAGCATGTGTGGTTGTTGTTTCTGGCACGCAGTTTGAAAGTTTTTATTTTTTATTTTTTCACGTACAGCCACGCACGTACGGGCATGCACGTACGGGCCCACACTAGTATGTACAAATAAGCTGTGTAAGCTTCAATCTGATATCTTGATAAATTCCTGAGGTTTGGTAAGAATATAACTACAAACTAGAAGTGCACTCTTTGATGTTGTGTTGTCACCAAATATGCCTCCGCCCACATTATTACATCATTATACATCCTTGTACCAAGATCGATTTAAATCCCTGAACCCAGATTCAATATATTAAATAATTCTGGCTACCACACCATGTGACCTATTAATTATTCGTGAACAACCTGGTATCCCCAAGACTTGGGGTACATGTGGGTGAAGTTTCCCCTCGATCTGTCAAGTTGTTCTGGAGAAGATTATTTTTTTTACAGGTTTTTGGGCAAATCCATGATGGCTGCAAAACCATGTGACCTATGACGTCATAGTAGAGAACTTTTTGTTCCTCATGAAAAAGTGATCATTCCTGTAAAGCAGTGGTTCCCAACCTTTTTCTGATCGAGTACCACTTGGAGGTCCCATACCGTCGCCGCGTACCACCTGGTTCCAGAAAAACTCAATTCGATAAGATATCAATTTATTCACAAGTAGAACACACACATGAACTAACTGTCAACAAAGAACAAAATTTGATGTGAGGGCTGCATCTGTTTCTTCTCCAACAGCTGGTCGATGCGGGGCATAACTTTGCTCACAGCACATCGGAAATCATGCCCAGGCACAGCAAGACGGTTCCAGCTCTTTGACTTGACGGTCATCATGGCTGAGAACCCCTGCTCGCACTCCTACGTAGAGGGGAAAATCAGTAGCTGGGGAACAGCGTGACGGGCTAGTGTCGGGACGAGGAGGCCATGGTCACCCAGAAGTTCATAGGAGAGCATTCCTTGTGCTTCGTCTTTGCTGTGTGTCAGGGTTCCCAGATGTATCAGGCCAAATCATTTTTTTTTAAAGGTTGAGCCCGAAAGTGCTCGCGAACCACCTGGAAGGCCCTCGCGTACCACAGGTTGGGAACCACTGCTGTAAAGTTTCGCCTCAATCCATTCAGCCGTTTTGGAGAAGATTTTTGAAGGTTTTTACATCCAAATCAACATGGCTGCCGAACCACATGAGTGATGACGTCATCAATTATTTCCCCCCATACAATTTAGCCCGAGATGACCCTCAAAATTTTTCATACTGATTGGATAAAGTGTTCAACGTATGCAATTATCACATCATAACGAAGCCACCTGTGACATCATCAAACTGGAAGAGTACTTGGTAGAGCGCATTCCTCCGCCACGCAATGCCTGATCCACGAGAACATATTGGCCCATTATATTTTAGAAATTTCATGCTGTACAGTCCTACATCGTTTATGGCCCCGCCTCTCAATGGTGAAGAATCACTTTAACAATTAAATAATTCTCGTATCCAGATCCGGATTCAGAGCTTCACCAAGATTGAAGCAATTTCTCCTTGTCACACATCCAACGTGTCCAAGTTTCGTCTGAATGCGTCCACAATTTTTGAGATACCGTGCTATATATCGGTTTAGCCCGATCTCTCAATGGTGAAGAATCACTGAAAAAAATTATCAGATCCTGATCCAGATTCGGATCTTCACTAAAATTGAATCAATTCTTCCGTGTCACAGACCCAACCTGTCCACCAAGTTTAGTCCAAATCCGTCCACAACTTTTTGAGATATCCTGTCAACAAACAGACAAATGAAATTGCCTGTTGAGCAAGGAATTGCCGGAATAACTTTGTCATATCTCCATGATCTCTGAAAAAACAAAAACCTGGAAATCAATTTGGTTGTTACAAGTCGATAGTGCTACTGTTTAATGAGTTATAGCACTTAGTTTGGTCATGATCATAACTTGGAAGTCAATCGGACTTGAAATGGCGTTTTTATCGCAATTTGAAAGTTTTTACCCGATCCCCCTGACATTCGACCCCCGACAGCTAAGAAGGGTGTTGGTGTGGCACCCCAATGAGACATATGGTTGGATGCAGTATTGGAAGATGCACATTTTGGATTTGGTTTGAAGTCGATACGACCATTTTAGCGGACATTATTGCGAAAATAAGAATTTCGGTTTTTCGGTAACCTTGACCTTGACCTTTGACCTAGATTCACCAAAAACGACAAGTGTGTAAGTTGGACCATGCCTGACGTCTGTACCCAGTTTGATCATGATCGTTGAAACGGTGTGGCTGCTACAGGGTAAACAAACACACAAACAAGCAGACACACAGACAGACACACAGAATGACACACATAACCGACCAACATAATTGCCGAAATTAGAAAGATTCCGGCAATTAACAAGAAGAAGATGTCGTGTCGAGCACGATGCTTGCAAAATCCGTAAAACAAATTTGACCTCAAAAATAATTGGTGATTGTAGTCAGTAAGCAGATATGCAACTCCTCTTCAAATTTCAATTGAATCAGATGAAAATTCACAATTTTAGATATTTGGCCTATTTTGACCATTTGGTATATGTTGACCTCAAAAATAATTGGTGGTTGAATTCATTGACCGGAAATATAATCCTCAAATTTCAAGTCAATGGGATGAAAATTGAGAATTTCAGAAATCTCACCTTAGTTGTTGACCTTGGGTCTATGTTGACCTTTTGGTCAATTTTGACCTATTAAAACAATTGGCTGGTTTAATTCAGTGACCTGCAATATAAATTCTTTTCAAATTTCAAGTCAATCGGATGAAAATTGAGGATTTTAGAAATCCCACCTAAGTTGTTGACCTTGGGCCTATGTTGACCTTTTGATCTCAAAAGCAATAGGCTTCTTCCTTTTGACAAACTCCACCGTGTGCTGAAGTTTCTTGAAGATCGGTTTAAAATTGTGACCTGTAGGTGACAGACAGACAGACAGATGCCACATGACTTATGACGTCATAATTATCATTACAACATTCTACATGAGTAGTCACATCTATCGTGAAAATTTTGTGTCAATCGGATAAGCGATTGCAGAGAAAGGAGAGAAAATTAGCATGGATGGACCGACATACGGACGGACGGACAACCTAAAAACAATGCCACCGGCTACTTCATCAGTGGAGGCTAAAAATAACAATTGATTATAATGGGGTGAAATTGTTGTCATTGACAGGCCTACACAAAATAGCAAGACAGGGACATCATTTTCTCTTTGCCACGTGGGTCTTTTTCATACCACGAGGCACTTTTCTTTTCTCCGTGAGACTTTTTCCATCACACGTGGGTCTTTTCGCAATGCTACCAACCAAGATAAAAACGACAGAGAATATTAATGAATTAATTATATTTTGCACCCTTTTGGCTTGGTACTGAGGCGGTTTACCAATGGGGAGATTTTTGATTATGACTGATGACTCTCAAGTGTTACAGCAGAAGGTCTTCAGATAGAAGGTCTTTGGGGTATAAGGGTTCTAATGTGGTCTATAGGATCTGCAGTCTTAGGGACCTTAAAAGGGTCTTGGGGTCCTGAAAGGGGTTTCATGGTCTGAAGGGTCTTTGGGTTGTAAAGGTTCTAAAGGGTATTAGGAGTCTAAAAGATCTTTAGTCTTGTCTTTAGTCTTGGGGTCTTGTCAGTCTTTAGGAGTCTCAAACGGTCTTAGAGGTATTAAGGGTCTTTGGGGGTTTTAAGGGTATTCAGGGTCTTCAAGGGCCTAAGGTGGTCCCACGAGTCTTGGGGTCTTTAACAGTCTTGGAGGTCACAAGGGTCTTAAAGGTCCCATGACACCCAAAAGTACTGAAATTGCATATATACAGGGTGTCCCAAAAAAATATACAACTTTTCATCTGCAAAGAGGATGGTCATAACATATATTTTTTAAAAAGATATATGGCTGGATAGAAAGCTGAAAGGTTGAAGTTTATTGTACCAATGTCAAAATTGCCACTAAAATTTAAATTTTGGAATAGAATCGTCGTTTTCTTTTAGACCACATGTTCGACGTAGGCTCCACGTTGTCTGATCACTGCCTGCAAACGCGTTGTCATGTTCTCCACACTTTGGGAAACGTTTCCTGAGGAATGTTCTGGATTTCTTGGTGGATGTTTTCCTTCAGCTGATCAAGAGTCTGAGGCCTAGGGTTTCCTTAGATCCTGTCCTTGAGATACCCCCACAAGAAGAAGTCTGGAGGAGTAAGGTCAGGGGAATACAGTGGCCACTCAACGTCTTCGTAGAGGGAGAGAAAGCGGCCCTGAAAATGTTGGTTGAGAAAACGCCTTGTTTCCCTGGCTGTATGGGGCGGTGCCCCATCCTGCTGGAACCACTGGGTTCTCATCTGGATCAGCTTGTTTCTCCTACGGGCCTGAGTACGTAGCTCAGGCAGATAGAATTCCTGAATCATTTCGCTATAGTTCCTCTGGTTTACCATGCAAGTGCGTCCCTGGTCATCTTCAAAGAAGTATTGATCAATTATCCAATACCAACCAACCGCCACCCACATGGTGACTTTGAGAACAGATCGAGGTACCAGTTCAGTTGATGCATTACCAGGATTTTCAGTTCCCCAGTCCCGAAAGTTTTGCTAGTTTACCTCCCCGGACAAGTGAGCATGGCATTCGTCCGTCATGTGAAGTTTTTTGAGGAAGTCTACATCTTCCTCCAACTTTCCTGAGAACCAATTTGCAAAGTCTAGTCGTTTGCGTTTCTGTTGATCAGTAAGCACCGTTTCCATTTGATTTTTGTATGGAAATGCATGAATGTCTTGGCGAATGATCCTATGAACGGCGCTCTTTTGAATGTTTGTCTCGGCAGAAAGTCGTCAAATCGATTTTTTTGGACTCTGAACGACCGCCTGTCTCACCATTTCCACATTTTCTTCACTACGACCTGTCTTCTTCCGACCACAGTGACCCTTGTGAAGGTCACAGATGGTTCCCACATTGGTAAACTTTGCGATGGTGCACTTTATTGTCCGAAAGTTTGGTGCATGGTGCAAGTGGATACCGAAATGTCTCGAGTAAAGACGTTGCACCTGTACGACACTTTTCGTCTGGTGCCAAAGTTCAACAATTTTCGTCCGTTGTTGTACGGTCAGTCGTGGCATTTTTCTGGCACTTGCTTGGTATCAAAATAAACTTCAGGGTCTCTGCAACAAGAAATGAAGCATTAATGACAAAATTACTGCTTTTTTAGGATCAAACGAAGCATTTTAAAAGTTGCATATTTTTGGGGGACAACCTATATATGTCCCATAGCAGTTTTTCATCGTGATTTCAGATCTGACAATGTTTTTTTCACAATACTCGTTCTGTAAAATGTAACCGGGCGTAGTGGAGTGCGCCTGTAATATGGCTACTCGGAGGCTTGGGTTGGAGGATCGCTTGAGGACGGGAGCTCTGCACTGGGCTGCGCTATGAGAGGGTGTAGGGCAGCCCAGAATCATGGCGAAACCCAATCCTTATCCCTGTGTCGTAAGTGGTGACCAGGGTTGCGTCAGGAAGGGCATCCGGGGTAAAACCTATGCCAAATCAGTATGCGGATCATAACGGATGATCAGCTGTGGCGACCCCTAACGGGAGCAGCCGAAAGACAAACAACAACAACAACGTTCTGTAAAATGTAAAATTAAAAAAAAAACCTCTTCGGGAACGCCCCTAAAAATTCTGCCGAAATCTACTGAAAGGGGCGTAACCCACATGACGTCATCTGCAGAATAACAAAGGCTGCACGTAATTTACTCGGGTTGGTGTTCTACGTGATTCTATTAGCTTCCTGTGTGTTTCCACATTTGATTGGTCGACTCAAACGCTTCGTTCATTTCTGCTTTAAAAAAAAATCAAACATTTGGTTTTGAATAATGGATGACAAGGGACTTTGATTTGTCTGGTAGCGACAATGAGTGTGAGAGAAATGAAGGATTTTGGTCTGAATCAGATGGAGAATTGTCGGATAACGTAGTCACGGGAGGTGAAGTTCAGCCAGCTGGAAACGGAATACGGCCTTACCAGTTCGAGCCCGAAGCAGGACAAGCAGAGGAAAATGGCGATGAAATTCCCGGCATTCATGATGATCGGGTGGACATCGAAGGAAGACTTGGCAATAACAACTGGTTAGACTAAATCCTATTCGTAATTCAAGCTGTTAGGGTTAGGGTCATCCCGGCTCTGAGGAACATTAAAGGCCTACGGGACCAGTTCTCCCTGTTCTTTTCTGGGGTTTTTGCATGGAAGTCTGTGGCGCCTTGTCCATTAAGTAGTGAATTGTTATAATTGCATGTAAATCATAGATAGATCGGCTGTAGGTCTTTTTGCTTGCGTCTTGTCCCCTACCCCCATTCATTGCCATTCATTGCTTGCATACATGTATGAATAAATGTCCTCATTGTTTGAATATTCACCTGCTCGTTGCGTCCCTTCCTCCATTGAACTGCCATAATTGCGTTCGGAATAATAACTGGTTTTTAATTGCCGATAAGATAATCGGGTCCGACGGGGCTTGGCGATATAAAACCGCTCGGCAATCGCAAACGGAGCGAGCTGCTTAAAGCTGCTCGTGTCCGTACGGGTCCCGTTGAGGTTTAAATCCCCGGCATTTCTGTCTGCGTGAATAATTAGGTAAATCGACAATTCGGCGATCAACCCTGTCGCGTGTGGACAGAAGAGTTGGCTGATTTATGGTGTGCTTAACAACACCCGTAGCTGGGTTTCGGCGTTGATCCGAAAAGCTGCGACTGGATTGCTACGTTCAGTGGGCACGCGCGGCCGTAATTGGCTAAAAGCGGTCGCCCATATGCCGGAGTGGCGAGAATCCATAACAGTATTTTACTTGTATGTCCCTGTAAGTTTCTTTTTTAATGGAAAGGTTCAACAGTCACATTTTATATTTTGTGGACATGGCATAGCCCTTTATTGTGCATATCTGTATTGGATTTGTACACGACTACGACAAGGTAGTAAAGGGATAAATAATTGCCTCATGATTGTTGTGCATACACGGCTCAGAAGCAGAATTTCTTTTCGGCGAAACAATCACAGGAATTAAGACGATCAGTGAGATAGCAAACACATGTGCACAATGCATTTGTACGTACTTTATACGGCGCGCGACATCTAATCAATCCACTCTGTGCAAGCCACGTTCTGGAGATGACGTGAACGGTCACGTGACCTGCGGTTCGCTGAAGTCAACTTTTTTGAGAGGCCGGGCATAGCAAGTTGTGAAAAGTACTCGAAATGTTCGAAATATTGGTCTAATTATCCCATTTTTTTATTTTAAAAAAGAAACGGGTGATTTCTTCACGAAGAAGGTCAAGTTAATATATAAATATCCAGAAAGTTTTGAGTGTCATGGGACCTTTAAAGGTCTCAAGAGCCTTATGGGTGTTAGGGGGTCTTCCAAGATATTAGGGGTCTTAAAGGGTCTTGGGGTTATAAAGGGTCTAAGGGGTCTTCAGGTTCGAAGTTGTCTTGAGGGTATTAATGGTCTTAAAGGGTCTTAGGGTTACAAAGGGTCTTAAGGGTGTTGGATTATTGAGGGTCGTTGGGGTCTTAAAGGGTATTGGGGATCATAAAGGTCTATCTAAAGGGTATTGGACGGTCTTAAGGATCTTTGTGAGTTATTGGGGGTCTTCAGGGTCTTAATGCTCTAAAATGGTCTTTGGGTATTATAAGGGGTCTTTGGGGGTGTCAAGTGGTCTGAAGGTATAGAGTGGTCTGGCACTCGCATGTGCGCACGCACAGACGGACACTCGGAGGCACGCACGGCTCCTTTTATAAACATAGATCTCGGGTGTTGGCATCACCTACTCTTCGTGAAAGTCACCATGTGATCTTCAACGTCCACCAACTGATATTAGCAGATGCGACACCCATCTTAACGTCCACACGAGGGCGGCACACTTTATAATGCACTCCGTGAAACACAAATTCGGCAGTTTATAGTTGAGTCTGGAGTCTAACCAAGACTAGACAGCTCAAAGCTAAGTGCGCTACCCCTGCACCATCTTGTTGGATATTACCACCTAACACTTTATCATTCATTTGTTTGTCTCATTGAGCTATAATCAAGTAATTTATCCGTGGTACCAGCACACTGTGGCCTACTATTTTCGAGAAACACCGTTGGATATTTATAATCCGCAACCTGAGTGCATGTAGGACAGTCAGATTTATGCCCCATCTCCCCTCCCCCCCTGCCCCGCTCACCCCTCCTCCCCATTTTCATCATCTGCAAGACAGCATACTCTAAAATGCAGCATCCTCCTTTGCACTGCGTCAGGGTGGTAGTTTTTGCCAGCTGTCCTGTCTGATAGAGCTCGCTTGAGATAATAGGACTGTTTTGCAGATCTTGCAGGTGGCGAGGACTGTTGATCTTCTGGCATTTTTCACAATGGACTTTGGCCTGGTATCCCTTGCCAAATTTGAAATTCCTGTCGTGAGGCAAGTTTTGGGTTGAGCCTCTTGCCTCATTCGTTCCCATCTTGATCGACACAATTGGGAAGAGGTAGGGTTCGGGTGGGGAAGAGGAGTAAGGGACGGGGGCATTCAAGATTATCATTCCCCTCATGGCATACAATAACCCATCCTGTAAGGTGCATCCTTAGTCGGCAGGTGGCACTAAAGTTTGACAAAGATATTTACGAACAGGATAATCCGATAAAGGCTTACTCACACGATGTGAAGCTAAATACAACATGCACTTCACAGCTTTGGCTAACTTGTGATCTTGTTTCGCTCAATCATTCATCCATTCATTCATGCATTTCTTGTACACGACTGCCTGCTACTGGCGGGCACGCCTCAAGGTTCTGTCATTACCCACTGCCAGATCCTTTGAAGAACATGCCTCATGTAACAGACTGCATCTCATTCCATGCTCCATAATCTGAGGTTTAATTCTGCACTCACAGTTGGCATCATTTTCACTCCATCCCCATCTCAACATATTTGCTTTACACTTTCCAACTGTAGCCTGTTCCAACATACTCTGTTCGGGTTGCGCCGGGTTGTCCTTGGTTGATCGGCATCTGGTGGGAGTTTCTTTGTTGGCTCAAGGTTCATGAACTCATCCTCCTGAGGCGAACTGCAATCTGTCACCCTAAAAATTCAGCCTCGTTGAGGTTGGATTGCCATCTAGTTAATGGACTGATGATCAGAAGCTCTTGTTCGATTTAATCCATGGAGCGACCACTGGATTTCCATGAAGAAGGTGTCTTCCATCCTCCGATTGTCTAAAGTGTACTGTCTGGCTTGTGACTGTCCTCCTAATATTGGGTGATGCAATACCAACAACCAGATCTATACAGCAGGTATTGATGGGTTTCAGACAATCAATGAAATATTGACTGCTAAAGTTCAGCACCGGGTCCATATTCTTGGCATGGGCTGATTGTTCCCAAACTGGGCATGCATATTCCACCATGAAAAAGGATGGGGCAACGAATGTTGATCGAATTGTCGTTGAATTCACCAAACGTCATGAGGAATGCCTTAAGGGTATTGGCTTTTACTTTCAGTTTGTTGATATGGGCTTTCAATGTGATTTTGGATCGACCCGAGGTGCACAGTATTTGTGCAGTGCTCCATCCTGATTCCATTACACAATATCTCAAATTTTTGGTCTTCATTTTTGTTCTTCGGGTGGAAGGCATCGACTTGAGTTTTGTTTGGGTTGGCACACAGTTGATTACCTTCATAGTGTGATGACAAGTTGGTCAATTTGCATCAGAAAGAATAGATTCCACTTGCGTGAAGTCTCTGTGCTGTGCGGTGATGCACAGGTCATCGACATCGATGAAACTCCTGGTTTGAGGTTGGATGGCTTGGTTATTCACATCAATGTTAGACAGTGATCGAGCCAAGACACTGCCTTCGGGGAGACTATTTTTTGTGTCTGCGCCAGTGACTTAATTTCCAAGACAATTCAACAAAGAACTGTCTGCTCGCCATTATGATTCTCACAAGTTCTGTTAGATGAGGGTTATTTGTGAAAAGAAACAATATCTGTAGGGGTCTGTGGTGATTTGCAGTGTTGTAGGTAGCTCAAACTTCAACAAAAACAGCTCCTTTAATGACAGCTTTCTGAAATCCATCCTCTATATGCAGTGGCAACTTGAGTAATTGTCTTGCGCAGGACTTACCTGATCGAAAAGCAGTCTCTTCCTTGATAAGGAGGGGTTCAACTCACTGGTGGTGGGCTTTTTTTTTTTGTATACCTTGGTCGAGGCTCATATGAGAGCGAACACACAACTCACAGCAAGGAGGCATGAGACAAGAAGGGCGGGAGTGGAAGGGACAAAACAGTGGGGAACAGACACATGAGGTGAACTGTGGAAGGGAGAGGGATGGGGATGGGACGGGGAACATGGCGAAGAGAAGATGGACATTTCAGGGACTTTCAGGAAGGAAAGCAGGAGAAATGAAGGAAGTGGGCTTGGGTGGATTATCGGGGGTAGAAAAGATCGAGGATTTGGATGGGAGAAGATAAGAGGTGGTGGTGAACAGCTGTTTTGAAAGCCTGGAGGGAAGAATGGGAAAGAATAGAGTGAGGAAGTTTATTCCAAAGGCGGGAAAAAAGAGGAATGAAAGAGTGAAGATGAGCAGTGATTCGTGATTTTGGTAGTTTTACCAGAAGGGGTTGTTGGCGGACCTTGAGCGCCCTGTGGAAATGTGGTGGGGACAAATCGCAGAGAGAGCAGGGGGGCAAGGCTGGAGAGGAGTCGGTAGAAGACAGAAAGACCACCGACCAACCTGCGGTGATTGAGTGAGAGGCCCAAAGACTCAGCTTCATTGCGGGAGATGCCGATGATCTTAAATGCCCTGGTTTCAACAGCGTGAAGCCGAGAAAGGTGGGAGGCAGGAGCACCAGCCCAGAGGGGAGAGCAGTACTCCATCAGGCTATGGACAAAAGCTTTGTAAGTGGTCAGGAGCTCAAGAGGGCCGAGGAAGGACTTAGCACGACGGAGGATTCCCAGTCGGCGACTGGCTTTTGAGGCGAGGTTGGAAATGTGACTTTCCCAGGAAAGGTCATGGCAGATAGTGAGACCTAGAAGCTTGAAAGAAAAGACTTCTTCCAGAGGATTGTTGAGAAAGTGGATGGGGGGTTTTGTAAACGGTCCTTTCTAAGAGACATAGTGAGAGTGTGAGATTTGTCTGGATTGAAAGACATGTTCCACGTGTTGGACCAGTTTGTGATTTTATCCAGATCTGCAGTGAGCGAAGAAGTTGCTGCTTGCCGGTCTGAGGGATGACAGATGGTATGGCAGAGGGTGGAGTCGTCGGCAAAGAGAAATAGAGGATTTTCCAGAGAGTCCGAGAGATCATTGATGAAAACCAGAAAAAGAACAGGGCCCAGAACGCTACCTTGAGGAACTCCAGCCTGCACAGGAAGAGGGGATGAAAGAACTCCATTTAGGGCCGCACGTTGACTGCGACAGGAGAGGAAGTCTGCGAGCCATGAGTGGAGATGGCCTTGAATACCATGGGAAGAAACTTTGGTGAGTAGGGCAGGGTGCCAGACTGTGTCAAAAGCACGTGATATGTCCAGGGATACAGCTCGGATTTCCTGTCTGGCATTGAGGACCTCCATCCATTGATGGGAGAGCAGAAGCAGCATATCCAGGGTAGAGTGACCTGGTCTGAAACCAAATTGATGATTGGAAATCAAGCCATTGAAGAAGAGGAAGGATTTCATGTCTGAAGCGATGATGGATTCCATCACCTTGCTGATGATTGGGAGAAGGCTGATTGGTCTGTAGTTACAGGGATCTGTTTTTGCACCTTTTTATGCAGGGCAGTGATGTTAGTAGATTTCCAAGCAGATGGCAGATGACCTTGGGCAAATGAGAGGGTGAATAGAACAGAGAGAGGTTGAGCAAAAGCAGAAGAGCAGGTTTTTAGGACACGTGGGCTGATGCCGTCTGGACCGGTTGCAGAATCTGACTCGAGGTTTGAAAGCAAGCTCTCCACCTTGTCAGGAGAAAAGGATACAGAGTCCAGGGACAGTTGGGTGCGACTGGGTAAAGTGGGTAGAGATAGTGATGGGTTTAGCACACAAGATTTAGCTGCAAACACCGAGTTTAGACATTCAGCTTTATCACGTGTGGAATCAGCAGTGCGGCCATTTGAGGTAAGGGAGGGGATGGAGGGGGAACATACACCAGAAACAGATTTGATTAAATGCCACCAGGATTTTGAGGAGGGAGAGAGGTTTGAGAGTTCAGACGTGAGATGAGAAAGATGTTGTTTTCTGGCTCTCCTGAGGGTAGATACACACTGGTTCGAGCTTTGTGGAAAGAACTGAGATTGCCCTCAGTTGGGTTTGCTTTCCATGAGGCAAAGGCAAGTTGTTTCAGGACAACTGCCTCGCCACAAGCTTCAGTAAACCAAGGGCGGGAGGAAGGGTAAGACAACTGAACACGAGAGGGGATAAATCTGTGCATGAGGGAGAGCAAGTTTCTTTGAAAGAATTCCCAGGATGAGTTGATGTTTGAGAAAGTAGTGATAGGAGACCAGTCTGTAAGTTTGATGGCTGCTTGGAGACCCTGCCAGTCGGCTTGAGTGAAATGCCAGACTCGACGGCGGTGAGGTGGTTCTCTGATAACAGCCAGAGAGATGTCCACTTTGACAAGGACGTGGTCAGAAGAACCAATTGGAGCGGAGGAAGAGCAGCAGATATTGTCAGGGAAATTTGTCAAAATCAGATCCAGAAGAGATGGAGTACCATTGGTTGAGATCCGGGTCGGGAAGTTGACCGATTGAGTCAGTCCCAATGAGTCTCAGAAAGCTTTTGCTGAGGTGCCATGGCAGGTGAGAGAGGTACCCACACCTAGCCAACTGGCGTGATGACAATTGAAGTCACCACATAAGAGGAAGAGAGAGTTTGGATGAGAAGATAGAAGATGGTCCATGTTTTCGGATAGTGAGGTGTAGATGGAGTCATCACTGTTCGGTGGACGGTACAGTACACATATAAACATGAGGTGGGAGTGGAGGGGAAGCCGAAGCCAGAGGTATTCCTGGGGGTGTGGGGGAGTGAGAGCAGTGCATGGAGAGTGAAGAATAGAGTCTTTGATGAAGAGAGCAACACCTCCACCAGGACGAGGCTCAGGTCTGTCATACCTTAAGAGGGAGTAACCAGGGAGAGATACTTGGGAGTCAGACACGTCTTGGGAGAGGAAAGTTTCTGTTAGGCAGATAATGTCTGGTTTGTCAGTGGCAACCTGTATGGAAAGATCTGAAAGGTTTGAGCGAAGGCCCCGGATATTTGAGGTCCACACTTGGTGGGTTTTGCCTGGTGTTGGCCTAATGGTTAGGGGGTGGGCTTAGGATCCAAGGAGCTTGAGTCTCGGAGCTTGAGTTCAAATCCCACTTGGCTGTTGAATTAATACCAGGTGGGGTTAACTCTGCCTGTGATCCTTCCGAGGTCGGCAAAATGAGTGCCAGCATGCTGGTATACTGTGTCGGAGTGGCGACCCATCCAGGATTGTGCCCAATAGCCAAGGAGACTGCTTCAGCAGCATCAATGTTCTGCACAGAGTATGGTCCCAATGGAATGGATGCAACTCCCTGGGATTACACAGGACAAGATGAGACATTCTTAAAGCTTGTATGTATGCTGTATGGCATGAGAGTGATATAGGCTAAAAGCTTTTTGCTCCTCATGGATATTTCTCAGGCCTGAGGATTGATATGACTAATGCACAATGCCAGATGTTTGGGATTTACCGGCGTTCCTTGCAGATGTTACTTGTGTCAAGAGGCCACTCTCTCATAACTGGGCCAGTGCTTTATTTGCTCAGTCATGATGTCGTCCAAGCCAGCAGCTTTACCTGCCTTGGCTGTGTTGAAATCTGCATCCAGTTCTTCCTGAGAGAAAGGCTGACAGAGCTCTGGATTACCAGGTGAAACTTCAAAATTCACCGGAATCTTTGTCTGTTCAGTATGAGCTTTGCTTCTTTCCCCATTCTTGTTTTGCTGCTAGTTATGCTTTTGCATCTAATGAGCATATTTACATTTGCTTTATTTGTCCACTTTTACGGATGTAAATTTGTCGAAGTTTTCGCTTCCCTTCATTCCGGCATGTTCCTTTACTTTCTCTCACCTTGCTCTTAATTCCATCCATATCTATCATTCTTCCTTTTCTCAACACGAGTTGAATCAACCTATTTTTAACAGTTTTTCTAAAATCAACTCCTGCCCCCCCCTCACATTCTGATGCGAATGTAATAAACAGACTGTCCCTTTCCACTTACCTGCCGTGATCAGCTATAAAATCCATGAACATTTTTGTCTTCAATTCAAATTTTAACAAGAATTTGTCCTCAATATACTGCTCTAAAGACCTATTTCTTGATAAATACTGTAGACTCTTTCTTCGTAGAGAATGCATGTTAAACTCGAATGGCACTCGGTAGAGAACAAAGCTCCGCCAGGCTGAACAGTTTATGTTTTGTACCCCACTGATAGGTTGGATCTGAATCCGGAGCTGAACCAGAATCTAATCAGCTGCTTCTTATCACCTAACCAACTCATCTACCAAGTTTTGTCATTACTCGTCCACAAATTTTTGAGATATCGTGCTGTATATCGTTTTTGGTACCATCTCTCAATGGTGAAGAATCACTTTTAAAAATTCGATTTGAACCACAGAATTTAAATATGCATTTCAATAAAATAGACAATATCGAAGCTTTTCGACTTGGACTCCTCAAGATAAAACCACAAGCAGATGAAAAAGAAGCACCAAACTCTCGTTGAAAAGTTACAATGTAATGTCCTCAACGTTGATTGGTTGAGAGAAAGAACGGACGGGATTACATGATTGATGGAACCACAGATCATCATGAATAATGATTAGGCGCGCACGCACACACGCACGCACACACACACACACACACACACACACACACACACACACACACACACACACACACACACACACACACACACACACACACACACACACACACACACACACACACACACACACACACACACACACACACACACACACACACACACTATCCGGTGGAAACGTAATGTTAATTAGCTGAGGGCTAGCAGGGGGGGGAGGGGGGTGGTGATTTTCTTGATGACTCAACTGACTGTGGTGGAGTTGTCACACAGTCAAGCCATCATCAGTCATTATAGGCTAAAATTATTTAGGATTATTCAGTCAATGGTAACCAATTGCAGAGGCACAGGGGATCGTTGTCGTACTGTATACATTCTTCCAAGCCTGAGTTGGTTGTTTCTGTTGAGTTGACTGACCTCGTCAGTTGATGATAAATGGGGCTTCGGGACACCCATTCAAATGAATGGGGGGGGGGGAAGGAAAAACTTTCAGACCCAAGCCCCCAAAAGCCCAAAATAGGAGACTGATTTTCTCCCTACCTATCCCCTTCCCTCCCATACGAGCAAATGTAAAATTGAGACTGATTTTCCCCCCACTTATCCCCTTCCCTCCCATACAAGCAAATGTAAAATTGAGACTGATTTTCTCCCCACCTATCCCCTTCCCTCCCATATGAGCAAATGTAAAATTGAGACTATGAAAGATTGGACTTACTGATAAAAGCATTTCTTCCCTTTCATATTTTCATTCCACTCAAAGAGTGAACTAACGAATATTTGCCCATGTTCTACTTCAGGGAATAACTTAATTTTCTTATAACATTCATTTCCATCGAGTATATTCACAAAGAATAACTTGGAACTTGGTTCTTGGTATAAGTGTCTTTGTTGAGCAGAAATGAAATGATAAACTTCTCCTAATGCTCTTATTTGACCACCTCCTGAGCCACATATCATTTTGAGATTGTAGTAAATTGTTTTTCCATTGTTCAATTAATAACCATCAAGGTTTTCAGTCCATTCAGGATATTTATTTTTTTCTTTCCATCCTCCAACTTATTTGTTATTAAATTTATCTGCTTATTTGTTTTATCTACTTTTACCCCGGTTATTTCTTCAATAAGACTTATTTGATATTTCTCACATTCTTAATGTTTCCCATTTAAATACCAAGGTTGATAACACCTCCACTCTTTGGTTTGGTTATTGCTTGGTTCTGTCATTTATAAATCAGTAAAAAGACGGTGGTAGCCTGTTAAAATTCCCAACCCAATATCTTAACACATACTTATAACCATAAGGGAGACTATTGATTACATTCTCTAAAATATATCTTTTATCATCAAAAGCTCCTAATGCTTTCTTATTTATCTCTTCTGTATATTTATAATTGATGTTTATAACTTCTTATTGTATTCATTTTTCTGCACTCTTCCTTCTTTAAGGTTAAACAGCTGTAATAATGTTTAAAGTTTATTGTTTCCTTGATTATATTTTTCTTTATTCCCTTTAGCTTCTTATCACACCTTTCAATGTTATTATTATCAATATACGTAAAAGCATAAGACTTTGATCTCAATCCTATAAATTCACTCATGACCTTCCTACCCAATTCATCTTTAAACTTACAAATAACCTTTTTATTCTTTGATGAAAACAACACATCACCTGCCTTATAATTACTTGTATCATATATATATATATATATATATATATATATATATATATCAATATTATCAATCATATCCTCATATACATCACTTGTCTTAATTTCTAAGATAAAACTATGTATCCATATATAACAATGACACATTATCCTTATACTTTGATTTAAAATTATGATAGTAATAGTCATACATTAACGACTTTGACAAGTCAAGAATTGATGTTCCTATATAAATAGGTTTATCCATTTCAATACCCTCTTTTTTTCAAATGAATAGCACAAAAGTTCTCTGAAAACACCTCCGTTTGCTCAAAACTTGGTCTATTAATTAACTTTTTAGCCTGTTTCCAAGATGTAGCAAGTCTTATGTTTTGTCGATTCCTAACATTTTCCATAGGCTTTCCAAATATAGCATTATTCATTAATTTATAAAAGTGCTTCTCAAAATGTCTTTTTGCTTCTGTTCTCCTTTTTAGGTCATCTCTTCGAGCATGACCTAATAATATTGGTGTTGAGAGGAGAGGTGACGATCCGTCTGTCCGTCCGTCCGTCCGTTGCGAAAATGACGATTTTCAAATTCTATCTCCTCTGCCATTTCTCAAGCGATCTTGAATTTGATTGTGGCATATGAATCTATGGGACAATATCTAAATTTTGATTGGGCTGGATTTTCGATATTCGCTTTCATTTTCATGTCAGGTGACTTCAAAGTTGGCAAAAAATGCGAAAATGACGATTTTCATGCGAAAATGACGATTTTCAAAATCTATCTCCTCCTACAATTTCTCAAGCGATCTTGAATTTGATTGTGGCATATGAATCTATCGGACAATATCTAAATTTGGTCAGGCCGGATTTTCGATATTCGCTTTCGTTTTCGTGTCAGGTGACTTCAAATTTGGCAAAAAATGCGAAAATGACGATTTTCAAAATCTATCTCCTCCTATATTTCTCAAGCGATCTTGAATTTGATTGTGGCATATGAATCTATGGGGCAATATATAAATTTGGTCGGGCTGGATTTTCGATATTTGCTTTCGTTTTCGTGTCACGTGACTTCAAAGTTGGCAAAAAATGCGAAAATGACGATTTTCAAAATCTATCTCCTCCTACATTTCTCAAGCAATCTTGAATTTTATTGTGGCATATGAATCTATGGAACAATATCTAAATTTGGTCAGGCCGGATTTTCGATATTTGCTTTCGTTTTCGCGTCACGTGACTTAAAAGTTTGCAAAAACTGCCCTATCTTCAGGAGGCTATATATTTTATCGTAGAGATGACCGTCACTCCCGCACGGGTGTATTTTTGTATTAAAATCAATATACTTCTTTAACCAATTTGTTTAAATTTCAAAATTCTATGAATTTTCCTCACTCCTCAACCCAGCAGATAAATATTGTCTCAAGTTCCTTTGATGCAAAACATAACCTTCTTTATCATTTAATGTAGCAAGTAGTTTTTCTGGAGATTTACCTTTAATATTAAATGACTGTTGGTAATCACTTAACCATTCTTTTCTTGGACTTTCTTTATCAAGGGCATAAGGGAGGTCTTTATGTATGTGATGAAGTTCTTCTGGATATTTTAAATCAACCTCAAAATAATATCCAACTTCAGCTTCATCCAATTCTTTTTGAGAGGAGACAACAATGTCTTATAAAACTTTTTCATAATGTTTTTCTTTAACCCATTTAAGTTTTCCATTAGGTAAAGATTGAGACATCGCCCACCCATACAGATAGTTAGCATCATAATACATCAGGAAAGAGTTGGCCTCATTATAATCAGGAAGATTTTTGTTATTTGCTTTAGCATATCTCTTGGAACATACTTGAGATATTCCTCCTCTTTTAGCCTTCTCTATCATTAAAAGCATATCTATATCACTGATTAATTCCAAATTCTGTTTTGTCATTTTTAACATAGCACTCCAAGCCAAACCCGGGGCTGTGTAATTGTGAGCGGGGTCTAATCCATAAGAACTTTTATTATGACTGACTTCAAAAAGTTTCAAACACATCAGCCAATAACAATACATCCGTTTTAAGATACAGATCATGATATTCTCCAAGATTCTTTTTATTAAACTTCTCCCAAACCTTTTTAGCTTGTGTATAATCTCTATCGGAAATGAATTTCATTCAACTTGCCAAAGAAACTTTCCCTTGAAGGAAGTTGTGTTTCGTTAAACTTCTCAAATGAATCCATGTCATCATATGGATATATTTCCTTTTGTGATAAGAGATCAATCTCTTCTTGATTTGAGAAATGTGATTTAAAATTCGGTAAGTTTTTAATATTTGATGCTAAGTTAGATAATGGACTTGCCATAAACTTGTTTGTGTCAAGAAATCTGATATGGGTTATAGGGGATGTATGAATTGTTTTTGTGAATGAGATGTATTTTTGATCTATGTTAGGAATGGCAGAAATAGCTCCAGATGTCTTTGAAAGTTTATTTATAAATAGACGTGTGTCATAGTGAGCGTTGTTGTGAAGAAAGACAGGAATAAAGTTTGGGGGCTTGTATTTAAGATGACAACGGGAATGAGCTGGACCTCTATATTTTCCAGTATGATGACAATGATCCCTAACTTTGACCTCTCCCTCAATTTTCTCCTCACAAATATGACATACTGTTCTTTCTAAATTCCTTTTTCTCTCCCTTTGTTAATTACAATGGTTTATAGGTTTTAACCATTATTTCTCTTCGTCTTATGCAGTCTTTTTCCAATCGTCTTACAAACTCCTCTGAGGCATCTTCTCCTCTATAAAGTTCCAACTTGTATTCATCACCAACAGATGATTTGATGTAATAACAGAAACCACAAGGAGTATGTTTTTGATATTTATTTGTGTATGATTTATTTGGATTTGGAGAAACAGTATCTATCTATTCAAAGATACTTTCAAAATCAGCATATATCACAAACGGATGTTTTATAGATTTGTTAAAATTTTTGAATGATATGTTTGAACCTGCTTTTGGAAAATGGGTTACAGTTGATTTATGATTACTACAATATTTCGAATATTTATTTAATCGTTCTTTTGTGTGAAAGGAGTTGAGACATCTCTTACAAGGATATGTTTTACATTTTCTCTTGTATAGTTGTGATTTGGTTAATCTTGATAAATTTTTGATGAAAGCATTATGTGATTTTTCTTTTGAAGTAAAGTAGAGAAGGTCAATGTGTGTTTCATCATTTTTATAGTTGTTTGAAAATTTTAATATCTGAACTTTGTTTGTATCCGTTAATGCATATACATTAATAGATAGATTATTCATTTTCTCAAATTTAGGAATATCTCTCAATGACATTGGAAACTTAAAATCTTAAACATTTAATGTATTCTCGTATTTCTTATAATTTTCAACCCTATTTGGTTTCCATTGTGGAGGATGTAAGTGAGCAAGAACAGACCATAGAAAACATTAATTTGCTTTAAAAGCACCATGTAGTTCGTATTGTATCAACAACAACTAGAGCAATAAGACCTGGAGAAGTATAAGGTGAAGATTATTACTATATTTCAGTGGAGGAACATATGTGATTGAGGAATGAAGGTCAAATATTTGAGGAGCAAAATATTTTGCTCTTGGTACAGCAAAATATTCACATTGTAATTGTGATTTCAAGAAACTAAAATCTGGTGGTCTTGGGATATTAGAAACTAATCCAGAAGGAATGAGACAAATTATTAAACATCTGAGTGGTAATGGGGTTAAGATTTTATCATTCGGTTTTGATGTTGATGAAGAAACTCAACGCAAACATATGAAAAGCAGAGATACAAGTAGTAGTGAAGAAGAAATTACAACTCATATTAATGTTAAAAAACAACTTGATGAAATATTTAAAGAAAAGGATTTATTTGAACACATCTACTTTAATGATGAAGAAAAGGAAAATTTCTCTGTTGACCTTTATAATTCAGTGAATGATATTTTCCAATAAATGAATGGATGCGAGAGAAAGAGCAAGAAGATTTGAGGAGCATCAAGAGTTGGTTTCAAAAGTTGTAAAACAACATGAAGACATAAAGAAGAAACACAGGCAGAAACTAACGGGTGAAGAAGAATTTGAAAGAAAACAAGAGAAAAAATTTAAACCACTTTTAAAAACTTCCCAAGAAAAAAATTATAGATGCTTCCACATTTCCCACAATATAATATACTCCTAAAAAACTTCAAATGTTGAAAGATTTCAGTCAAATGACGCAGGAAAAATTCGAGCATGTAGGAGAATTAGAATATGATAATGGATTATTTTAACAACTGGAAGAGATTAATCAACCCCCTGATTATATTGTGAAGGCTCTTCAAAACAATGAATATTCAGCGGATTCAAAAATGAAAGCAGGACTCATTCCAACAGAACAACAAGCCATATTTCATCTTGTTCAAGAAAAGGGATTGATATTTAATGATGAATTAATGTTCTTGAGTTCTGCTCAACTCCCTGTTAAACTAACTCCGATATTAATGTTTCTTCTAACAAAAGATGGAAAACAAGGTTCAACTGTGAGTGATGAATCACAGTATTTTGATAAACCATTGGATATGAAAAATAAGGATGATAGAGTATATATTGATCTGCTGGACTCTCTTAATTATAGGGATAGTCTATCTGGTAAAAGTAGGAAGAATAAGGAGAAACACATTATTCAGGCTTTAAGTAGCCTTGGTTCAGGTGTTCATTTTTTTTTCCAAATGACCCATCACAATTAGTTAATAGATTTATATTTATTGCTGTTAGGTAGTAAGAAGGCTGGAAATAACAATTGTTTTAATGAAGCATCAGCCATTATAGACCAGTTGATGAACATGAAAATGATTAATAAATGTCAATACAAAGACATTTTAGCCCATATTAAATAAGATGAGAAGCACAATCCTTAGTTTTAATTTCACAACAAGTGACCACACATCTTCATTCCCATACCCACTACAACTTGACACAACAAAAGAATACGAGGCATCTTTATTGTCCATGGAAACTTATAATACCTTATTTGATATCCCCGAGAAAAATGACAAGTTTATTTATAATCCGGGAAGTGGATACAAAACGATAACAGTTTCACCCGGAGCATATGAGATTTCTCCAATATCTTCCGAAATTGCTCGTCTTATGAAAGAACAGGGTGATGAACCAATAAATATTGTTAAAAATATTCAAAAACATACTTCAAAATCAACCATTAAACTTAAAAATAACTGCAAGGTTGATTTCACAATTGATAGTTCATTTAGAGAGTTATTGGGTTTCTCCTCAAAAAATATTGAAACTAATGGGACGTTTTACGGTGATAATGTCATTCAAATATCCTCAGGCATAAATTCGGTATTAATTCACTGTGATTTGATTGATGGCGCTTATAATGATGGAATAAGAACAAATACAATATTTTCATTCAGTGCATACTCAACCCGAATTGGTTATAATTCCATATGGAATCCAAAAATCTGGTTTATCTACCTGTGTCAGGAAAAACCATATACAGAGTAAATTTTAGGATAACCGACCAAGATAATCACATGATTTCTTTTGATGGAGAAATGCTATCCATAAGAATTCACCTACGTGAAGTTTTCCAATAAATAGATACAATGGTTATTGTGAGGAAACACGAGTTGGGAAAAATATAAAATAATTACAGGGGATGGGATGTTCCTTTCCCCATACTACAAGGGTGAAGGTATGTATCTTGGTAGAGGATACTATAAACCTAAGAGATAAAGGAGTGTCAGACATCAATTTAGAGGAGATGGGATAATTGATACTCTAATGGGTATAGGTTCAACTATTCTTAAACATAAAGACCTAATTGGTTCAACTGCTTCTGCTGTGGGAAATATAGCGGGTGCTATGAAGAGTATAAAATATGCCCAAAAGGAATCTCATAAATTGCAAGCAACAAAAGAAATTAAGAAAGGCAAAACTCAGCTGTCTCTCCAAGAACGACAGAAAATAATTCAAATACTTGGCACAGCTTGGTTTCAAAAGTTTTAACATCTTTTTTTCCTTAATTAATACAAGTATGGAAGCAATTGATAGTATCTATGATTTAGATGATACCATTGTCATCTCAAACTCTACTAAAAAGAAAGACTACTTCAAGGTAAATGCAAAAACTGGAACACACTGGAATGCAAATGGAACAATATTTTTGAAATAAATAATCAACAAACTTATTTAAATCTCGCCGAAAGTTTCTTGTTGTGTAAATTTACATTCACTAAGGCTGCGAATAACACAAACGCTACACTCGTAAATTATTTCTTCTGGAAAATGTTTGATAGTGTTCGTTAGTACATTGGGACACAAGAAGTTGAAGTGGTTGATTATGTCTCTGCTACATCTGAAATGATGAAATTTACACTATATTCATTTCATGATAGAATGGGAAAGGGGGCAGTCAAAGATTTTATTCCTGATATGGCAACGGGAACAAACACAGACCCTGGATATAGTCAAAGGAAACGAATGTATAATTCTGATACAAAAACAGGTAATAGTTTTACTGTGGCAGTTCCTCTTGAAGGTAAATTTAGATTTTGTGATCATGATAAAGTTTTGTGTGGTCTTAAAATTAGATTTCAACTGCAAAGGAATGATAATGAAAATAGATTGCGTTTTGGTGTGGCGAATACTTTTGCTGCTCAGAATAAATTTCGAATTGATGAAATTAGTTGGTATATTAGTGAATATACTCCGAATCTTAAAACAGAAGAGATGTTGAATGGAAGACAACTCAAAGAAGCCACTCAATGTATCATACCTTAAAAGAAGATGGGTACACGTTAAACTGAACCAAACCACTTATACGTGGAATTTGGGTGTTTTGGAAGGAAAGCCACAATAGCTGTGGCTCATTTAAAAAAAAAAAACAGATGGTGATATTGCTACTGATAAGAATAATGCTTTGAGTGATAATGCGTAGGTGAAACAACTTCGCGTTTCTCTGGATGGAACATTTTATCCACAAGATAGATTGGAAATTAATTGGGAAAAAAATGATTATGCTGAAGCATACAAGTCTTTCCAAAAGGTGTGTGAAAGCAATGGAAATGAAGAACCGATTTTGGATATGACAGCATTTAAAAGTCTGGAAACAATCTTTGCGATTGACCTGAGTGCTCAAAAGGAAACTATTAAGTCTAATCGAGTGGATACTTCCCTATACATTGAAAGAGGAGAGAGTAAAGAAGTTGATACATATTGTTTGCTTTTGGAGGAAACAGAATTACAGATTAAAACAGATAATGGCGTTATGATTAGTCTCACATAATTTTTTTGATAAATAAATGAGTAGTAAAGTGCCAACTGGGGTATACGTTTATCAAATCAATCTTCATAAACGGTAATTTTGTATTCAAAATCAGAAGTCTTATATGATTAACGTTAATACAATTCAGAGAAATGGAGCAGTAAGAATTGATGTTTTGCTCACAAGAGAACAGGTGAAAATCTTGAACGATACTGGCTCACTTAAAATTAAAATGTCAAAACCAATGTTGAAGAAATATTCAATAAGAGAGATGAGTGGAGGATTTCTCCTATTTATAATTCCTTTATTTGCTGGTTTAAGTGCAGCTGGAGCATTGACGGGTGGTATTTCAGCAGCGGTGAAAACTGCCAATGAAAGGAAGGCTCAACTCCGGGCTCAAAAAGAATTGGAAAGACAGAACAAAGAGTTGGAGAAACAAATTAGTGGAAGTGGTATAATTGTAGGTTTTGCTGAAAAACTTGAAAGTCTGACTGATAAAGTGAGATTGTTAGTTGGAGATATGCTTTCTTCTATCGTACAAGCAGGTGTAAAATTAACTAAAATGGGTAATGGATTATATCTTTCTAATAAATAAATGAGCATTGATGAGTGGTTTAAAGCATTTGGAAAGAATACAACATCAAATTTAGAACTTATCAAATATTGTAAGAAATGAAAAATTCATAATGTGGTTATTTGTATGAGAGATGAATTAACAAACGTTTCTAAACATACAAAGAATATTATGATGAACTTAGAAGATAATAATGGGAACGGTTCTCATTGGGTTTGTGTTTTTAATAGTCAAGACCAATATTATTTTGATAGTTTTGGTCTTTCACCACCTGTTGAAGTAATAAAATTCTTACAGAATGGTGTTTATCAAACATTTCAAGTCCAAGAATTAAATTCCAAGTGTTGTGGTCAATTATGTCTATATGTGTTATTTCAACTCAACAAAAAACAACATTTTTAATGACATTATTTTAAATCTAATATAAGTGACTTATGTTGGTAAAGATGGTTCTATCCTTGGTGTATCCCAATAACTGGATATTGATTTATCAAATTATTACACAAAGGCACAGGCTGAACGACAAATATCGTATAGCAAAAAATATTAATATGAAAAATGCTTATAAATTAATAAATTATCCAAGCCCGACTGATGCGAATGACTTGGTGAGATTAAGTGATTTATCACCATATATATCTTTAAATAAAATGGCTGTGTATTCCAAAGATACAAAAGTGTTGATTTTATCTCCGGGTCATCCAGAATTCACAGTTCCAATTAAAATAAAATTTTATAAAGAAGGGCGTATCGTTTGTATGAGAATAGAACAATGGGGATATATGATTGATTTAGGGTATAATTGGTCATTTAAAATTAACCTAGAACACCTGGAACAATTAAATCAGTCTCGTAAGGAATAATATTATCCACTTGGTGCCGAGAATGAGTTTTGTGGAAGCACAATTTGCAAACAACAAATAAAAGAATTTAATAAGGGTAAAATCAATAATGGTTTTTCCATAATATCATGATAATATAATATCATCATATCATAATATCATGAAAACACAAAGAACAGGAATATATATAATAAGTGAGGGAATACAAACTGATTTATCTATGGGAAGATGGGATGGTATTTCGTGTCATTATATTAATCTGTCATATATTTCTGATACACAAATGACAGCAAGAATGCTTCAAGAAAATTATCATTTCTGTGTCCAAGCATACCTTCAATAAAAGGGTATTCGTTGTTTTAATAAATATGTTCTACAACATAAGAATGAGGTATTTTCAATAAAAGATTCACTTTATTCTGATGTTAATAAACCAACAACGATGGATTTAACTAATACGTTAAAAATGAAAAAAAATTAAAGTTAAGAAAATGCAAGGCTCTTTTCGAAAATCAGAAGAAATTTTATTGGTTTCCTGTTGTAAAAAAAATTATTTTGGATGCAGGAATATTAACTAATCCAGATGAATATATGTATGATATTCTATGGGGTGAAAGTGGTTCAAGGATCGTAAGGGATGACGAAGGAGTTGAAGAAACTGAGAAGAGAGAGAGAAGGAGGAGAGGGAGAAGAGAGAGAAGGAGGAGAGGGAGAAGAGAGGGAAAAGAGAGAGAAGAAGGAGAGGGAGAAGAGAGAGAAGGAGAGGGAGAAGAGAGAAAGAGGAGAGGAGAGAGAGAGAGAGAGAGAGAGAGAGAGAGAGAGAGAGAGAGAGAGAGAGAGAGAGAGAGAGAGAGAGAGAGAGAGAGAGAGAGAGAGAGAGAGAGAGAGAGAGAGAGAGAGAGGAAGAAGAAGGAGGAGGAGGAGGAGAGGAAGGGGAAGGAAAGAGAGACAATAAATAAATATAAAAATATGGAAACCAGTGAGATTATATAAAGATCAAAGGTATTACAGAAAATAAATAAATCTCAATGCACCGAGGAGGAAAACAAAGAATTGGCAAGTCTATTAGAAATATATGCGTCAAGACTATTAACATCGGTTTCAGGAAGAATATTTAAATGAGAAAGTGGAGATAAAGAAGAGAAAGAAGGAAAAGATTATATTATTGATGATGTTGGTATAATTGACTTTAATTAAAGTTTTACATTTTTTTTCTTAAATAAATTGAGGAGAGAGTGAAGACATTTCTAAGGATTCTTTATGTTTTAAAAATTAAGATTCAAATGTGCATGTTGGAAACAAAGGTTTTCACACTCTGTTGAAAATTTTCACATAAATAAATGAGTTATTGTATAAAATGTAAAAAGAAAACCAAGAGTAAAAATACCTCGTATGTTAAAAGTAAAAATAATCGGGTTATACAAAAAGGTGCATGTTCGGTGTGTGGCTCAAAAAGAGTGAATTCACCAAACACAAACAAGGGGGAGATATACAAAAGTTTTTTTTATCAGGAATTAAATTTACAACTGGAATACCAGGGGAATTACATATACCAGGGTATTCTTTCTGTGGTCCAGGAACAAACTTGAATAAAAGATTAGATGAGGCTGACAATCCTAAACTGTGGAGCAAACCTATCAATAGGGTTGATGAAGTGTGCATGAGGAACGATATTGATTATGGAAATAGCACAACGTTGGAAGAAAAACACAAAGCCGATAGAGAAATGTTGTATAATTTGTCTCTGATACAAAATCCAACCTTGAGAGAAAAAGTTGATAGGTTCATCATGAAGAAGATGATCAGTGCTAAATTGAAACAGGCTTGTAAATTCAAAAAACTTATAGGCTCAAATGATGTCATTAAGATTGAAGAGCAATTAGCTGATGAATTACATCAACCAATAATCACAAAGTTTTATAGAAGGAAGGTTTATTCCAAGGAAGTTGATTATATCTGGTCCGCTGATTTGATTGAACTCAATAATGATTAGGGGTACAAGTATGCTTTAACCATTATTGATTTGAGGAGTAGATATGCGTGGGTTGTTCCTTTGAAAAACAAAACAGGTAATACTCTAATGTTAGCTTTCCAACAGATATTCAATAAAAGCATAGGAAAACCTAAAAAATTGTTGACCGATGAGGGTACAGAGTTCTACAACAAAACATTTATTAATTTTCTTAAAAATAACAACATTACATTATACAGCAAGGACCTTTAATGAAGGAAAAGCGGTTGTTATTGAGCGTTTTAATCGCACTTTTAAAGAGAGACGAGATAAAAAAATGTACTCAACTCGGTTCTCAACAATAGTTGTCTTTAATTCAGGACATTGCAGATAAGTACAACGACACGATTCATACCTCAACGAAAACGAAGCCATCAGAAACATTGACAATATGAAAATATGAAAAAGAGATTAATGTCAGAAAGCCTAAGTTCAAAGTTGGTGACATAGTAAGAATATACAGGTGGAAATCTCATTTTGAAAAAGGTTATACCCAGCGATGGACAAATGAACTTTTTAAAATTGTTGATGTCATCGGTACAGTTCCTTGGACTGACAATTTATGTGATTTAAAGGGGGAAGAGATTTTAGGTTCATTTTATTCACAGGAATTACAAAGACAAAGATAAATTGAAAAAACCCTTGGACTTACAAATTATGTGATTTATAGGGGGAAGAGATTTTACGTTCATTTTATTCAGAGGAATTACAAAGGACAAAGATAAATTGAATTTTTTTGACTCCGCCCACACAAGCTCCACCCACGCAAACCCCACCCACATAAGCCACATCCACACAAACCCCACTCACAAAAGCCACATCCACACAAGCCCCACTCACAAACAAAAAGCCACATCCACCAAGCCCCACCCACATAAGCCACATCCATGCAAACCCCACCCACATAAGCCACATCCACATCCATCATATCCACATAATTAGTGATTAGTTTATTAGTTCCCACACACATGTTTATTCAATTAAAAAAAATTACTCCAACCACACAAGCCACATCTACACAAGCCCCACCCACACAAGCCCACCCACACAAGCTCCACCCACACAAGCTCCACCCATACAAGCTCCACCCACATAAGCCCCACCCCCCTGTGCACCCCCACCTTTGACCCACCACCCCCTCATCCCACACCCCACCCTTCCCCACGCACACACACACACGGGGAAGGGAGGGTAGAGGGATGAGGGGAGTGGTGGGTCGTTGAGGGAGCGCACCTTCCCCCCAAACCCTAACCCTCCCCCAACCCCCTCCCCTTTACATCTCCTTTATTCTTTTATTTTAATTCAAAATGAGATAATTATAAGGAAAGCATTTCTAATTAAACGAAAGTAATAACATTGAACAAAATCTTCTTTCGCAGCAGTATGATGGTTTGTTTTGGTTTTGAAACTCAATCAACATATTCTGTTCAAAACAAAGAGTGAAAAACAAGTAGGATAAATAAAGATGATTATATTATAATATTAATAAAATAATAAATATAACATTTACCTCCAGAAGATAGTGTCATGTCAGATTCCTCCAGAAGATTAAGTTGTGTGTTTGGTTCATCCAGATAGGTGTTTAAACTGAAAAAAAAAATAATAATAATAATAATAATGAGTCAAAGATAGAGACGCATGCACGCACGCACGCACACACACATACACACACAGACATAGGGATAATTTCTCACCTTTGATCCGACTCATTCAAGGTCAGAGGACGTGAGAGAACTTCTTGCCAGCCAACAAAAATGTCATTCAATCCTCTTCTGAACGATCGAATGTCTTCAAGGAAGTCATTCATTTTTAGCCACTCCGTGTAATTCAAAGGCCTCCTGTTCTAGATCATTTATCAACGATGTTCTTATTGGGGACAACCTGTTAGAAATAGACACACAATAATTATTTGTTGTATGGTGATTTAATTCTGTATAAAACAACAAACAATGAATTGGGTTAAGGATCTCACCTGTCATCTTGTGAAAACTATTGATCCGCAAGGTCGGAGAAATTATCTGCACAATCCATTCTCTAAACAAAACACACTCGGCACACAAGTTGGTTTAAATAACCTCCTGTTGATGACATAACGGAGATTACACAACAATGGGGTTTTCAGGGTGTGTCCCACATAGGAAATGACCAGAATTTTTTTTGGCTTGGTTTGGGCGAGGCAACTTGGCTGACTCCAGACTGACTCATTTTAACACGAAAATGAAACAGCTTACTTTGAATTATTTTGAGAAAAACACAAAATAACACATCTATCTATAATTCCAGCAATCTCTGTGTGTGTCTGTGTGTGTGTGTGTGAACGCTGTTTCTCGACAACCACTGTTCCGATCTAATTGAAACTTGCCAGGTATATTGCTGGGGACCTGAGGATGTGCCTTTTCAAGGTTTGATATTAATCGGACAAGTGCTTCCCAAGTTATGGCCATTTATTTGGTGGCAGGATTTGCACTCCAGCCACCGTAAAACGCTTCATTCCGCAAAACGCAAAAACGCAAAAAAATCTGAAAACCCACTCCGTGGGAGTACCTCCTGTGCAGCTTCCCTTCGCAGGGCAGCTCACCGGATGATGGGATTGGGGCAAAGCCTTCGGGACCCCCAATCTTTGATAGGAGGGAAACCACGGGGTAACATCCCTGGGTCAGATTGCGGGAGAGTGTGTCGGAGTGGTGCTGAGGTGTCGTCCACCAGACGGCGGTCTCCTTGGGTTAACCTGAGGCGGTCCCTTCGGGTGGGTGCCTGGAATGTCCTATCCCTAAGAGAGGATGATCACCTGTCTCTGTTATCATCTGAGCTCAAGCGTTTTGGACATCGGGATTGCAGCTCTCTCTGAGGTTCGGAGACCGGATTGCGGCGAGATAATGGTGGGTGGTTACACCTACTATTGGTCTGGTCGCTCTGATGGTTACCATACCCAAGGAGTTGCTGTAGCTGTGTCCAATAAGCTGACCCCAATGATAATTGAGGTAACACCGGTCAACGAGCGTATTATGAGATTAAGGATTCGTCACTCCTTAGGTGTCATTTCCCTGGTCTCTATTTATGCTCCGACTGAGGCGAGTGATGTTACCGTGAAGGACACATTCTACGCCACACTCGAGTCTGTGGTTGATCAGTGCCCCAGACGAGATACACTTCTAGTCTTGGGGATTTCAATGCATCGACTGGAACTGATAGGGATGGTTATGAGGTGTGTGTTGGTCCCCATGGGTCAGGAACTATGAACCAGAATAGCACTAAGTTCCTTGACTTTGCAAGAAGTCATGGACTTAGGGTGGCTGGTTCATGGTTTCAGCGCCCGCAAGCTCATCGCTGGACTTGGTATTCCAACGCTGGCGGTGTGGCAAAGGAGATTGACCATGTCCTCATTGACGGTCGCTGGAGGATGATCCAGAACTGCAGGGTCTACCGGAGTGCTCAGTTCCTCAATACTGACCACAGGCTTGTTGTAGCAACTCTAAAGCTGCAGCTTTAAATCCTGGAGAATGGTACCATCCCAGCCGAGGCTGGATGTTGCCAAGCTCAGGGATGAGAGAGTAGCTGAGGAGTTTGCAAACAGGCTGAGTGGACACTTGGGGGTCTGGGTGCTTTGGGGGGTCCTGAAGAGTTGTGGAACACCTTCAAGACCACCGTCCTTGATGTTGCCGGTGGATGCCTTGGAGTTCACCGCAGGGCAAAGAAGAATTTTGTCTCTCAAGGGACACTGGATACCATTGACCAGAGTCGCAGGGCCAGGCTGAATGGCATAGCTGAGCTGTTCAGGGAGCTGAGGCGTAAAACTGTACGTGCACTGAGGGTGGACAAGGAGGCCTATGTGCGAGGAATCTGTGAGGGGGTAGAGCATCACCTGTGGACAGGTGATTCTCGTCCCGCTTACAGGGGAATTCGCGCATTACGTTCATCCAAGCCCATCCCTCGGAGCACTGCAGTTCGAGCAGAGAGTGGTAGGCTCTGACAGAGGAGTCTGAAGTGAAGGCCCGCTGGGCCGGTTACTTCGAGCGGTTGTACCAGGCTGATCCCCCAGCTGTCGAGTTGGACGTCAAGGGTGTTACAATCCCTGTTGCTGACCTCGAATCAACTGTGGTCCACCATCGCTTGTGGAAACACGGGCTGCGGTGAACCAGTTGAAACGGGGCAAAGCTCCAGGGATCTGTGGCATCCATGCCGAACTCTCAAGGCTGGTGGAAATGCTGCACTCGCGTCGTTGCATGCAGTTTTGTGCTCTGCCTGGAACACAGGCATCATCCCAACTGACTGGAAGAGGGGCCTTGTTGTCCCTCTCTGGAAAGGGAAGGGTGATCGCCAAGACTGCAACAACTACCGAGGGGTGACGCTGCTCTCAGTGCCGGGCAAGGTCTTTGCTCGGATAATTCTTGGATCGGGTTCGCCACCATCTGCTTGAGCACCAGCGTCCAGAGCAGTCAGGCTTTACACCAAAGAGGTCAACGATTGACCGTATCCTTGCACTTCGTGTACTCACCGAACGCAGACGAGAGTTTCGGCAGGGGCTGCTTGCAGCCTATGTTGATCTCTGTAAAGCGTTCGATTCAGTGAATCGGGATGTCCTCTGGAGGATTCTTGGTCTTCGTGGGGTGCCACTGAAACTGATCGATCTGATGTCTGAACTCTACTCTGGTACTGAGAGTGCTGTGAAGTGTGGTACCGCCTCTGACTTATTTCCAGTTGTTACTGGAGTTCGTCAGGGATGTGTACTTGCCCCCCACACTTTTCAGCACTTGTATGGACTGGATTTTTGGGAGGATGTCAGAGAGACTGTTGCGGTGCATCGTTTGGCAATGTCAAGATCTCGGACCTTGATTTTGCAGATGATGCAGTCATCTTTGCGGAGACTTTAGACATCCTCTTGGGGGCCCTCGAGGTGCTGAATGAGGAGTCGGAGCCGTTGGGATTACGGATTTCTTGGGTCAAAACAAAGATCCAGGCTTTCGGTGACATCTTGGATGCTGCTGTCCTGTCTGTGTCTGTTTGTGGTGAGGATGTTGAGGTCGTGGATAGATTCACTTACCTTGGCAGTGATATTCATGTCTCCGCAGGTTGTGAGCCGGAGGTCAATAGACGTCTGGGTCGGGCCTGGGGAGTCATGGATTCACTGGATCATGGGGTGTGGGCGCTGCCGGTACCTGTGCGGGAGGACGAAAGTCCGAGTCTTCAGGTCCTTGCTACTTCCAGTCTTGCTCTATGGGTGCGAGACTTGGACTTTGACCAAGGATCTGAGACGGAGACTTAATTCCTTTGGTACCAGGTCTCTTCGGAGAATCCTTGGCTATCGCTGGTCGGATTTTGTGTCCAACCAGCGGTTGCTGAGAGAGACTCGGATGAGATTTGTTACCTGCATAGTCCGTGAGCGTCAGCTGCGGCTGTATGGACATGTGGCTCGTTTTCCTGACGCTGATCCTGCTCACCAGATTCTCTCAGCGAGGGAGTCTCATGAGTGGAGGAGGCCAGTGGGCCGACCACGTGCCTCATGGTTACAGCAGGTTGACCATCATCTCAAGGAGATGGGGATGGGCCTGGCATCTGCCTGGGGGATGGCCAGACGGAGGCCCCTGGAGTACCGGCGGAAAGTGGACGCAGCGACGCGCTGTTCTGGCACATGCTCCAATACCTGACCTGACCTTTACCAAACCAATGGGAAGACATGTTGTTGCGTGGGCGTGGCCGATGTGGAAGGGAAGCTCAGCCACGTTCCCCATTACGGGTTACAACGTACGGGCTTCCGGAGAGTGATAACTTCGTGTATTCTAATAATTTCTCGATTTCTTATGCGCATTTTTAGATAAACACAATGGCCCAAGTTATGATCGTTTTCATATTAGACGGTGTGTAAATTTCGGGAACATCAGAGTGCTGGTATGCTCCGAACCAGGAAGTAAATTTTTTCTCTCTCTTCTCTTCTCTTTTTGTTTTTCCTTGCCACGACATTGTGAAAAGGTAAAATACGTTGGCGCTAATTGAATAATTGGGTATTAAAAATAAATTGCGAATAATCGGAACTGCGAATAATATCGAACTTCCGGGTCACGCACGTACGGGCACGTGAGAGCGAAGAAGGCCTGTGTGGTTTATTTATTTATTTATTTATTTATTATTATAATAATTATTATTATTATTATTTTTTTTTTCCAGGCACGGACAAGTTATGTTGGATTTGGAAAGACCATTAAAAATAAGAGCATTAAGACAAGTTTATCATTTCATTTCTGCTCAACAAAGACACTTATACCAAGAACCAAGTTCCAAGTTATACTTTGTGAATATACTCGATGGAAATGAATGTTATAAGAAAATTAAGTTATTCCCTAAAGTAAAAACATGGGCAAATATTCATTGGTTCACTCTTTGAGTGGAATGAAAATATAAAAGGGAAGAAGTGCTTTAATCAGTAAGTCTCAATCTTTCATCGTCTCACTCTCAATTTTACATTTGCTTGTATGGGAGGGAAGGGGAAAGGTGGGGAGAAAATCAGTCTCCTATTTTGGGCTTTTGGGGCTTGGGTCAAAAAGTTTTTCCCTTTCCCCCCATTCATTTGAATGGGTGTCCCAGAAGCCCCATTTATCATCTACTGATGGGGTCAGTCAACTGAACAGACAAACCAACGTGGGCTTGTAAGAATGTCTATAGTATGACAACGATTCCCTGTGTGCCTCTGCAATTGGTTACCATTTACTGAATAATCCTCAGTGTGCAGAGCAATATCGTAGGGGCTGGTTTAAAATCCTGAGTCGAGGACGCAGTTTTGCTCTCCATCGTGCAATGGAGGCCATATTCATCAGGTCAAGCGATCCCATTCTTTGGAGACAAATATAATTTGTCCGAACTTTATATCTATTTTGACTATGATGGTTTGACTGTGTGATGACTGTACCACAGTCAGTTGAGTCATCATGAAAACCACCAACACCCCCTACCCCCTACGAGCCCTCAGCTCATTAGCATTACGTTTCCGCCGTTTTAGGTTTTTTTGTGATTCATCTCCACCTAATTATTATTCATGACGCTCTATGGTTCTACCAATCAGATAATCCTGTCCTTTCTTTCTCTTAACCAATAAACGTTAAGGACATTACATTGTAACTTTATAAATGAGAGTTTGGTGCTTCTTCTTCATCTGCTTGCGGTTTTATCCTGAGGGAGTGCAAGTCGAAAAGCTTTGATAATGTCTATTTTATTGAAATTCATACTTAAAAAAAATAAATCATTCTCGTATCCGGATCCGGATTCAGATATTCACCAAAATCTTATCATTTCAACCTTGTCACACACCTAACCTCTCCACCAAATTTCGTTTGAATCCATCGACAACCTTTTGAGGTATCCCCTCCACAGACAGACAAACAGACAGAGGTGAAAACATAACCTCCACCCACCTTTGGTGACGGAGGCAATAACTTGCCTGGCAACTCACCATGTGTGTGGTTTGGTTTGTATGATGTCGGGGAAACCTCTTGACCTGTTTTCATTTGTGGTCTATTGAAATCTGCCGTTTGCTTACACGTTACACCAACCTTTTCTGGTGCTCACCTGCTTGACTTGATTTGAGTAGCCTATTTAGTCCACCAAAGGATGAAAGCCTCCCCCAACAATGGCCATTCTGTTATGTTTAGTGTAATTCAAGGCTGATGCTCTCCAGTAAATATTTAAATTCCATCTATCCCTCTCTTTGGTCTACCTCTGTTTCTTCCAAGGCCTTCACTAAGTGGCAAACTGGTTCACATGCACTCTTGATATTTTGATAAATCATCTGCTACATCTTACCCCATCTACATTAATGGTGGTGGAGGTCAACTTCGGTGGTGTTTCTATGAGCCAGGTAGATTAACATAAAAATCGTGACCTTCTGGAACAAAGCACCAAACTTGGTATAATCAGCACTGAGCACATAACAAATGATATCAGAATGGGTGCGTGCCATGCAATATTATGGCTCTGATAATTATCCAACAGCCCAAGATAAGCCATTTAGGGTAAATGTGTGAAAAAGCCATTTTCTGAAATATTTGTTTTTGATTGAAAGTATACTTCACTTTATATTTCAGTCTTGTATTAAAATATTCAATGATGCGTGGTCTGCAAGTAAAGCCAGCATATTTTCCTCATCAGTTGATGCCAGAGTTGAGCACAAGACAGTAATTGGATGCCAAATGACATGCAGCACAATAAAAGAACATCACAGAACAAAGACAAGTACATTAAAGGAAAAATGATTTAATTATTCGAAGTATCATGGCTACAGAAAGTAGGGTCAGAAATACTATTAAATCGAACCGTATCTATGCATGATGCCCGAGCCATTACTTCAGCTCAGTCACAGTTGGCACCGCAATGTTGAGTCCTATGTATTTTAGGGTTCACAATATTCATCAGAGAAATGCAATAAACATTATATTCTTAAATTATCTTGCCAACATAAAGCAGGGTTATAAATAAAATCACAACTATTCCAAAAAAAAAAAACATTCTCCTAATTTATCACAGTCCAATGTCACAGTGGCCACTGAGGTGGCAGAGAATTGTGCAAGTGAGCCCTGCTTTGAAGCATCTTCACTTTCTGGAACACAATGGCTCCACCTTGCAGCCACACTTCAGTAAATACCGACAGCAACTGCTGCCGCATCTCGCTGAAGCTTATGCAGAGCTTGTACAGTGACTTGATGGCAATGTCTCATTCTTGTAAGATGGGATACCTTCAAGAAAGAGTTTGCAGTACCACTGGATGCTACATTGGCTTCACACGATGATGTCCTCCAGCGAGATGACTCGACGAGATCGCCGAGCTGTTAGTTCACAGGACTCGCTTGCACTCTTCATTGCTTGAAACCATTATTCTTATGTAATTTATTTATTTATTTTGTTACCGCATTTCTCCTCTTTGATTGCTTGCTTGTGCATCAAAATGCTGCGTAGCACCGTGTCTTCACATTTTACATTGTTCTGTACATAATAAATACACGCTTGTTGAACTTCATTTCCGATCTGTCTGTGTTTTTCTTTTCCCCATTGGGATGGAGAGGTAGATTGTTTCCCCAGTTACAATCCCCCAATTAATTGGCTTTCATCCAAGTTCGGTATGCACTAGCGGTTGCTCGCCCCCCCCCCCCACTCCTCCCCAGTTAAGATTTAAGTTAGATAAGCTTCGTGCATAGCCGAGGGGTATCCCCCCCCCGCCCCCTCTCAGGAGACCACATGACCTCCAGTTCATCGGCAATTAGACGGAGGATACTGGACCACATGGTTGACTAATTGGCATTCACGGCTGCTTAGCAACCCACCATGACACAAAGTTATTCTGTGCTCGGTGGCCTCAGGCACGGGAAATCCGAGGGGAAACGAGGATACCCCCTAATAGTACAGTAGATTAAAGAAAAATCGTTCAGATTGTGAAAAAAGTGTGAAAATTGGCATACATGTCCATTTTATATGTTCTTTAATATAAGAGCAGGATACACCTGATCAGAATACATTTGAGGCCGCCATCTTGAATTTCAAAATGGCCACCACCAAAAATAATATTTTATGATATCTCGGTCACCAAGAGACGAGAGATTTTACCAAGAGATTTTACCAAGAGATACCAAGAAGAGATTTTATGATATCTCGGTCATCATAATGAATAAAGAGTCTAATCCAATGTTTTCACACACAAGGAATCCAATAAACACACTTAAAATGCTCTATTGTCAGTCTTTCTGCTTTAAAATGACATATACACTGTCCCAAGTATAGTTCATCTGGTCTGGATACAGTTCTGACTTAAATCTGTCTGATAACATGTTCCTGCACAATGGCAAAGTTCAGTGCATGGGAGAGATGCACAGAAACATTTGCATGGTGGTCTGCATGCCTTTTTGCAGCCGCATTTGATCAGCTCTGTGCAGGATTTGGCCGCCTCGGCAAGTGCTGTCCAGAAAGGTATCCAATGTTCAATGGCATTCTTCGTCCATCCCCAGTCGCATGGGCTTGGAAACTGCTGCTTCGATATCAGCGCTTGGCCCCAGATGTGTCCTGCCTGGTATGTCGACCTCTTGATATGTTCTGTGAAGGCTGCCTTTGTGGGGGTAGGCGATGTATTTGGCTTTCTTTCGCGAACAGAAGCTTCCTCGCCTGATTCACCTCGGTGCATTCACTGGTTCTATCATAAAGGCGTATGATGACCCTTTCCAGTTGACACACATTCTCATCTGAGACTAATGAAGGCTCTCGGGATAAACTCAAGAAAGTGTCCGTTATATCAGGGAAATTGGTCCAGGTGTCCCAAGCGGTTTTCTTCCCAATACCACTGAATGACGACGACGTGTCACAGCCAGTGAAGGCATGGAAGAACAGAAGAGCTTTGGCCTTATTTTCACTAAGACTGTTTGCAATCATGTGAGCCAGTATTAACCTGTAGTGTTTCTTGACTCCATATGCAACCCATAGTTCGTCAAGGGATAAAGTGTGAAATATGGCAATTGCAAGGACAACGATGTCAGTGTCGACTGACTTGATCAGGATTCTGTGATGGCCATTTTGTGCACAATGGAGAGCATGCAAGAATAACCTCATATCGGCTTTTTCATGGTTGCATGGAGCTAGAGAAGATTCTATGTTGCACTCTTGGGAAGAGATGACATTGGTATCTTTTGTGCTATATAGCTCATTCTCTTGTGTGGATAACTTAGCGATGCACTGTGACGGGTAATGATACAGCTCACTCTTATTTTGGTCCATGCAAAGAAAGCTCTGCAAGTTCTGCGGAATTGGCATAGAATTTGTGACAATAATGCGGCTCCCCATTCCCTCCTCTTTCTCGTTGAACTCTTCAAACTGTTGTCAATATACCGATCCCATATAATATCCAGACTGCTGCTCTGCTAATAATCTGCTGCTCTTCCTTCGCTCCAATTGGTTCTTCTGACCACGTCCTTGTCAAAGTGGACATCTCTCTGGCTGTTATCAGAGAACCACCTCACCGCCGTCGAGTCTGGCATTTCACTCAAGCCGACTGGCAGGGTCTCCGAGCAGCCATCAAACTTACAGACTGGTCTCCTATCACTACTTTCTCAAACATCAACTCATCCTGGGAATTCTTTCAAAGAAACTTGCTCTCCCTCATGCACAGATTTATCCCCTCTCGTGTTCAGTTGTCTTACCCTTCCTCCCGCCCTTGGTTTACTGAAGCTTGTGGCGAGGCAGTTGTCCTGAAACAACTTGCCTTTGCCTCATGGAAAGCAAACCCAACTGAGGGCAATCTCAGTTCTTTCCACAAAGCTCGGAACAAGTGTGTATCTACCCTCAGGAGAGCCAGAAAACAACATCTTTCTCATCTCAAGTCTGAACTCTCAAACCTCTCTCCCTCCTCAAAATCCTGGTGGCGTTTAATCAAATCTGTTTCTGGTGTATGTTCCCCCTCCATCCCCTCCCTTACCTCAAATGGCCGCACTGCTGATTCCACACGTGATAAAGCTGAATGTCGAAACTCGGTGTTTGCAGCTAAATCTTGTGTCCCAAACCCATCACTATCTCTACCCACTTTACCCAGTCGCACCCAACTGTCCCTGGACTCTGTATCCTTTTCTCCTGACAAGGTGGAGAGCTTGCTTTCAAACCTCGACTCAGATTCTGAAACCGGTCCAGATGGCATCAGCCCACGTGTCCTCAAAGCCTGCTATTCTGCTCTTGCTCACCCTCTCTCTGTTCTATTCACCCTCTCATTTGCCCAAGGTCATCTGCCATCTGCTTGGAAATCTGCTAACATCACTGCCCTGCATAAAAAAGGTGCAAAAACAGATCCCTGTAACTACAGACCAATCAGCCTTCTCCCAATCATCAGCAAGGTGATGGAATCCATCATCGCTTCAGACATGAAATCCTTCCTCTTCTCCAATGGCTTGATTTCCAATCATCAATTTGGTTTCAGACCAGGTCACTCTACCCTGGATATGCTGTGTCTGCTCTCCCATCAATGGATGGAGGTCCTCAATGCCAGACAGGAAATCCGAGCCGTATCCCTGGACATATCACGTGCTTTTGACACAGTCTGGCACCCTGCCCTACTCACCAAACGCTCTTCCCATGGTATTCAAGGCCATCTCCACTCATGGCTCGCAGACTTCCTCTCCTGTCGCAGTCAACGTGTGGCCCTAAATGGAGTTCTTTCATCCCCTCTTCCTGTGCAGGCTGGAGTTCCTCAAGGTAGCATTCTGGGCCCTGTTCTTTTTCTGGTTTTCATCAATGATCTCTCGGACTCTCTGGAAAATCCTCTATTTCTCTTTGCCGATGACTCCACCCTCTGCCGTACCATCTGTCATCCCTCAGACCGGCAAGCAGCAGCTTCTTCGCTCACTGCAGATCTGGATAAAATCACAAACTGGTCCAACACGTGGAACATGTCTTTCAATCCAGACAAATCTCACACTCTCACTATGTCTCTTCGAAAGGACCGTTTACAAAACCCCCCCATCCACTTTCTCAACAATCCTCTGGAAGAAGTCTTTTCTTTCAAGCTTCTAGGTCTCACTATCTGCCATGACCTTTCCTGGGAAAGTCACATTTCCAACCTCGCCTCAAAAGCCAGTCGCCGACTGGGAATCCTCCGTCGTGCTAAGTCCTTCCTCGGCCCTCTTGAGCTCCTGACCACTTACAAAGCTTTTGTCCGTAGCCTGATGGAGTACTGCTCTCCCGTCTGGGCTGGTGCTCCTGACTCCCACCTTTCTCGGCTTCACGCTGTCGAAACCAAGGCATTTAAGATCATCGGCATCTCCCGCAATGAAGCTGAGTCTTTGGGCCTCTCACTCAATCACCGCAGGTTGGTCGGTGGTCTTTCTGTCTTCTACCGACTCCTCTCCAGCCTTGCCCCCCCTGCTCTCTCTGCGATTTGTCCCCACCACATTTCCACAGGGCGCTCAAGGTCCGCCAACAACCCCCTTCTGGTAAAACTACCAAAATCACGAATCACTGCTCATCTTCACTCTTTCATTCCTCTTTTTTCCCGCCTTTGGAATAAACTTCCTCACTCTATTCTTTCCCATTCTTCCCTCCAGGCTTTCAAAACAGCTGTTCACCACCACCTCTTATCATCCCCCATCCAAATCCTCGATCTTTTCTACCCCCGATAATCCAACCAAGCCCACTTCCTTCATTTCTCCTGCTTTCCTTCCTGAAAGTCCCTGAAATGTCCATCTTCTCTTCGCCATGTTCCCCGTCCCATCCCCATCCCTCTCCCTTCCACAGTTCACCTAATGTGTCTGTTCCCCACTGTTTTGTCCCTTCCACTCCCACCCCTCTTGTCTCATGCCTCCTTGCTGTGAGTTGTGTGTTAGCTCTCATACGAGCCTCGACCAAGGTATACAAAAAAAAGAAAAAAAGACGTTTTGTGTTTTGCAGATTTCTCAGTACATAAGGCAAGAACACATTTTCAGCATAGTCTGCGAATGTTGAGCAGGACTTAGGAAGCAGCATATTGACTATAACAGATCCATCGAGAATCTTGGCATCAACCTCTGGTGTACCACACTCAGAAGTCATACTAGTAGCCAGCTTGTTGAAACATCCAATAAGGTATTATTTAGTACACTGCCTCAGTTCTCCCATGTCTGATAGAGAAGGTGGTGATCCCTGGTTTTCATGACTGAATAATTCATCCATGTCCTCTTCTCGGGACTGACAAGATATGTAAATTCTGCCAAACAACTCACAGTTGCTTTTCAGAGTCATAATTTGGTGTGATGTTCTGGAGTGTTTTGAGGGTGAAGTCTTGTGGAAGGGAGCCATGTTGTTCTTTGGTATGATGTCTGAAATTGGTTTTACTCACTGCTCCAAGCATTCAGCAGCATATGTGTCATATTTTTACTGCCCATTTGCTTCCACATTCCTCAGCCTAAAGATTGCTTCTTCTGTCATCACCTCCTTTGTGTCCAGCACGATCAGATCATTTGTATCTTCTGTGAAGGGATTACCTAATTCTTCAAATGTTGCAACCACAGCTTTGATGTGTTGGGCAAATTTCAACTGAGTGGATTGTCCCTGATCATGGTGCCCTGTAGATTTTGTGGAAGTAATTCCAAATGAATTCTCAAACTCGTCGATGATTCGAGCCACTCCAGCACCAGCTGTAATCCACTTGATCAAAGCAGAATGATTATCAGTGATTCCAATCACATCTCATTATTTTCAGACAGCAACTGATTTTTAGTGCATCAATTGCAATACAGATCATATTCATGCATGCAAATAGTGATAGTGATTGACCCACGCACAGGGACGTTCTCTGGAACGCATGGATCGACTGACAGCTGGAACGACCGCGGACCATAGTTCAGAGCGAATGACAGACAGACTCTTAGAATTATAACACCTTTCAAAACATTATATTGAAAATTAAATTGGATAAAGCCATTTCTACATGCTCATAACGTGGATATCAAACATCGAGCAAACACTTTTAAGTATTTAGTTGTTTATGAAAGGGTCTCATTTCGATTTTAAAGCAGAAAGACTGAAAATGGAGCATTATAAGTGTATTTATTGGATTCCTTGTGTGTGAAAACATTGGATTAGACTCTTTATTCAAGTGCTTATGCCTCTTGGTGGCCAAGATATCGTAAAAATAGTTTTCTGTGGTGGCCATTTTGAAATTCAATATGGCGGCTGTAATTGTAGTCTGATCATGTGTGTCCTGCTCTTATATGAAAGAGCATGTAAAAGTAGTCATGTGGACCAGTTTTCACACGTTTTTCACATTTTGAACGATTCTGGTGAAATGTTGACTTAATCTACTGTGCTATAATAGGAGGGTGAGGAGGTAGTCTCAGTGTTCTGGGCCCTGTTCTTTTTCTGGTTTTCATCAGTGATCTCTTCGACGCTCTGGAAAATCCTCTTTATCTCTTTGCTGATGACTTCACCCTCTGTCGTACCATCCGTCATCCCTCAGACCGGCAAGCCGCAGCTTCTTCGCTCACTGTAGATCTGGATAAAATCACAAACTGGTCCAACACGTGGAACAAGTCTTTCAATCCAGAAAAATCTCACACTCTCACGATGTCTCTCTGAAAGGACCGTTTGGAAACCCCCACCCCCCCCCCCAATCCATTTTCTCAACAATCCTCTGGAAGAAGTCCTTTCATTCAAGCTTCTGGGCCTCACCATCTGTCATGATCTTTCCTGGGAAAGCCACATTTCCAACCTGGCCTCCAAAGCAAGTCGCTGACTGGGCATCCTCCATCGTGCAAAATCCTTCCTCGGCCCACCTGAGCTCTTGACCACATACAAAGCTTTTGTCCACAGCCTGATGCCTTAAACATGATATGGAGATGAACGAAAATCCACAAACATTGTGGGCAGGGTGATGGTGGGGTGGACGGAGGGTAGGCAAAGAATGACCTTTTGTGATGCATAGCATTTTTATTGAATGGATAAGCTCAAACTTTTCAACACTTTCACATATAAACATCGATTTTTTAGCTCACCAGGAACGTAGTTCCAGGAAGCTTATGAGATGTCTCGTCGTCCGTCCATCCACAAATACTCGCAACTTCTTCTCTGAAACTACACATACGATTTCGATGAAACTTTCCACAACCTTCATCACCCTGAATATACCAAAGTTTGTTCACATTATAAAAAAAAAAAAAAATTGGGGTTTCAGGGCAAATACGGAGAGGGGGGGGGGGGTCAGGGAGTCCTCCCAAAAAGAGGCATTTGCTATAACATTGGTTCATTGGTACATTTTGCTGATTCTGTCCCACGTTGACTCATTATTCCTCAGTATCATTATTCTTCCAGGTGAGGGCCCAGGTGTGTTGCCCCTTTAAAAATAATTTCAACATTTAGATGAGAATAGATATTGTTCGTGTACTATGGTATTGTATGAGACCACCTCCTGAAGGTGCAGCCATTTTGTACTTCACTATTTATTTCATGGAGAACTATATCTCAGAGGTTCATCTTAATATACTTTTGATTCATGAGATATCAAATATATGTGAATATCAACCAATGTTCGCTATTTAGAGGATGGTTCACCTTGATTTATATTTCCATTTGAGGTGAAACTGCACAGTTTCCTCAATCTACAGTACTTTGTGTTTGTACATTTGTACTCACAACAGCATGTGGAGAGCCAGCTGTGCCAAACAAAAGATTTTCATAATAGATTTTATGCAGATGTCACATGTCATCAAACATTGCTCAAGGTCAAACACAGTGCTATGCAATATATCATCCGTCTTATTAGGTGTGACTTGTTTTGCTCAGATGAATGAAAGAGATGGGATACGAGTACAATCGCAACACCACATTGCTTTGTTCTCAAGAAAGCTTTGGAGAAGTAAGAGATGTCACACTTGGTTAACACTGAACATCTTAAATGTAATTATTTTCATCTCCTGTTTCATGTTCCCATCTGAAACAATGCCTAACGATGTCCAGAACCCACATGTTCAAATTAATGAGCTTTCTTTCTGTGAGAGGGATGTCACGAGCTGGATCTTAACAGAGTCCCAGAAGGTCAATTGACTATCCACAAGGAATTATGTGTGGCATCCTCGATAGTCCAAATGACAATCTCGCTGTGATCCATTCATAAGGAATAGCTGAGTAATGAACCCTTGTGAATGTCATAGAAAATTTACTTTCCAAAAGCTCATCTCCTTTAGATAGCCAACACTCTGAAAAAATTACAAAAAAACTACAAAGGTAAATTGTCCTTGTATTTGTAAAGGGAAATTTTTGCAAATTTGCACTGTGGAAGGAAAATAATTAATCTCATCTTGTGAAATGTGAAATGTGCTCCACCAACAATTTTTGGACGTATATGGTAATAGAAAGCTCTGTGGATCACATGACTATCGCAAAGTATTGGTGTTTCTGCATTGATTATGCTGAAACATTTTTTTTTCGTTTTGAGATAAGCACTCTTTGTCCACAAATTATGCCCTCATTTCTCTTTATTTGCTTTCAAATACCTTTAAACAATATGGAGGTGTGAAATCTGTTGTAAAGCATTGGCTAAAGTCACTTTGTCACCATATAAGGAATGGTTCACCAGAAAACATTGTGAGTAAAGGCACTGACAGAGTTGAGAAAGTTTTAAATTGTCTGCAGCATAAAACATGCTTATTAGGTCTCTGACAACGAGAACGTCAGAACTCATTACGTTTGCAGAGTGGACTGCTCATGGTATGTGAGTTTCTTTGTTTGCTCGTCTCATCAGAACTCTTTATGTTTGCAGAATGGACTGCCTGCAGTTTATGAGAATGAGTGAATGGAAAAGAATCTCTGTTCAAATATACTGTGGCCTTGTTAGTTCCATATAACTGTAATATATATTTTAAAAAACTTTGGATCATTGATAAATATATTGTTTGCCTTTCTCCATGTTGAGAAAGTGCTCTCCTGAATTCACCAGTAAATGCTCAACACCACCATTGTACCACTCAAAGTGAACATTTCAAACCAGATGACTTTCAAACCATATGGCAATAATAACTAGAACAGCATTGTCGATGGCACACCATCGCATATTCCCACGCGCACTGCTTTGTCCCATTAACGCTAGGTGAAATTTTATTGATTTAAAAAGCTACAAGACAATTTTTTTTAAAATCGACCCCCATGACCCCAACCCCTCTGGCCCGGCCCTTGGGGTCATATCAAAAATCTGAAAGTGTTGTGCACTTCCCCATACATATATCTACTATGTCCCAAAGTTTCAAGTTCCTATTTCAAACAGTGTAGGAGGAGTTACAGGGTGTTGGGGAAATTATTACTCTCTAGACAAGAAACCTTTGCCTCAGTCTGAGTAGGTCAAAGTGTTTGTGTTTTTCCTCTACTGTTCTACTATTTAGTTGTTAAGGCCTACCACCTACTTATAATCTTGTCTTTCTTTGACACTTTGGACATTGCTTGGGTTTCTGAAAGTACAAGGTGACCGGGCTGATAAGCTGTGCATTCTGTTTTTGCGATCAAAGGCCTCTCTGCTTATAAAATGGAATGGATATATGGGGAGGGGAAGAATGATCTGGGAGAGAGCAAATAAATGGTACAGAAGAAAGAACTCCTTGTGGACATTGATTATTACTGGACTTCTGTGGTTTATTTTATCCCGATACATGCAACACTGAGTCGGCTAGACGTTGAATCCTCGAGGAGGTCAAGATCCCTCAACAATCTAAAGAATCCTTTCGATCACGACGCGGTTCGAGGATAGAAATCCACGTCAGTTGGTGCCGTGACTCGGATTCGAATCGGCGTTGTGCGGCGCTCGTGACCGGAGGTGCTTAATCTGCCGGAGGCAGTGCCTGGAGGAACGACAAGTGCTTGAGCGAAGGTAAGCAGGGGGTTCTCCGAGGGTGCGATTTATTTTATTCTGTGATTTTAGAGTGAATTTAGCGGTTGTGATTTGTGTGATTTTAGAGATGGGAAATAGAAATTGTAAAAGGAAGGAAAATGGGTATACCGAGGCAAATTGTATTCAAAAACCACGGAGAGGTACATGTGCAAGAATTATGTTTGCTAAGTATGGGCCTGAAGCTGTGAGAGACATGGGGAAATGGTGCAATTGGACCAAAAATAGTCGATTACCCTTCCCTGAGAATGGAACGTTCGATCACGAGTGTTTAGACAATTTAAGAAAAGTACTGGAAGTGAAAAATAGTGACAAAAAGGTCCAGAAGCAGGTGAACTGGAGCGTTTATATAAATTGGATGAAGGAATGTCATGACAGAGACGAAAAGGCACGGTTGTTAAACCTGAAGGGTCAGCTAGACCAATTAACGAAGCAAATGCCGGTGAGACTTGAAAATAAAACCAAGAGACAGCGAGCAGTGGCTGTCAGATTTGAGGATGAAGAAGAAGACTCAGATACATGGCCAGAGTGCACAGTTCCGATAGCACAACCGCTTGAGGACGAAGAAGCGGGAGAGACAGAGGGAGATGATGCCACAGGGCAAGGAGAGGCTCAACGGGGAGCCAGGCGAGTAATTAAGAAAGAAACAAGAACACAAAGCAAAAATCAAGTTCCTCTTGCTGACAAGGGTAAAATACAAACTCGATCAAAAAAAATAATGCCGGAGACCGCGAAGGACGGAGATGATGAGGCACTCATTGGCGCGTTTCCATTGCGAGATTACCCAGGTGCAAGGGAGGTACAAGCAATATATCGTCCGTGGGGCTCTGAATTAAAAGCCATCGTAAATGAGATGCCGAAGATACGGGAGAACCCAAAAAAATTCCAGGCGGAACTACGCGTGGTGGTGGCATGCCATCAGCCAACATATATGGACATGGAAATATTATTAAAATTAGTGGTACCAGAAGGGTTACTCCGACAATTGAAACAGGTCGCTGCATGGCCAGATGAAGCTCCTGGAGACAGGGAGGAGCTCAAAGAACATATTGACACCCTCATTGACGCTGTCACAGAGGTGGTAACACTTAAGACCGACTGGGCAAAAATACAGGTGTGCAGGCAACGCGCTGGCGAGGACCCATTGGAGTTCTTAGAGCGTTTTCGGGGTGTGTACCAATGTCACTCTGGACTGAAAGAAGAGGGAGTACCATTTGCTCATGTCTACCTTAATGGTTTGACGGCCAAATTACAAAATGAGATAAAGCGAGTATGTATTGGTTGGGAATTAAAGGAAGTGAAAGACTTGATGGAATATGTAACGCATTGTAATTCATTGTTGAAACATCGTTCTGACGAGGAAAACGAATCAGCATTAATGCTATCCCAGGTTCAAGGTCAAGGTGAATGCCCCGGGAAAGGAATGAGATATAATGCACAAAACCGAGGGCAAACCAATTACCGTCAGAGACCAAAATACAGAGACCAGCGCAGAGATTTCTGTTATACATGCGGAAAACAAGGGCACTGGGCTAATGAATGCCGAAATCGTAGAAACAGTCGAACTTATAGTTCGTATGAACCGGTAGAACAGAGACCAGCGGCACAATACAGAGATGAAACTCGCAGACACTCCACGCCTCCAGTGAATGAAAATCCATATTATAGACAGCAGGAAAGATGGGGAACACAGTTTGAGCAAGCTGGTTCATTTCAACCCACTGCACCTCAAACCGAATTCCCTCCTCCTCCTCCTCCTCCTCCAGCCTCGTTCCCTCCTCCTCCACCCTCATTTCTTCCTCCTCCATCTCAAGGTTCATTTCAAACCCAAAACCCATTCGTTTTATGACAAAGAAAAGAAGCGACTTCGTCTGAGTTACCCTTCCTGACTTTGAAACCATGTGACGAACCGAAATTGACTTTGAAAATTGAAGGCCAAGAGATTCCTTTCTTAGTCGACACAGGAGCGACCAAATCTGCGCTCAGGAGTGATTTCCCAGACGCCCCGTTATCGCGAGAACGAGTAAAAGTAGTGGGAATGTCAGGAGTTGCTAGTACGATTCCACTGACAGAGCAGCTCCGGGTGGAAATTGGACCATTGTCTGCAAACCATGCATTTTTGATGGCAACTGATACACCAATTAATCTGTTGGGGAGAGATCTGTTATGCAAGCTGAATTGTTCAATTAAGTGTACCCCTGATGGTGTATATTTAGAAATACCTCACGAATCACACATAACTATGATGAATTTATTACAGGAAAATACAGAAAATCTTGTATATCAATGGAGTGTGATTAATTGTGAAGCATTTAACCATTTGCAGGAATATTTATCACATTTGGAGAGAAACGTACTGAGGTGCTCCGATTGGGTGAGTAAACACGGCATGGACAGACGGTACTTACAGACTCGACTACATTGCATTGCAGATTGCAACATCAAGGGAAAAGATAACGTCTATGCGAGTGAAACACTCTCGAAATTACACCAGACCTTTGACTTAGTGTTGGGAACAATTTGGATTGGGAAGCAAGGAATTGGCCTGGAGGTGCATCTGACGCAGGAACAATTAAAATTGTGGAACCAACCGTCCAGTGTTACACCACATGTTACTTTAGCGATTGCAGAAGGTTACCAAGAGACGGACATTGGTCACATGGTAACCTCTTTGAAAAAAGCATCACAAGCGACTTTGATGGAATCGAGCCAAGTAAACGGACTTTGGAAGATCGGGGAACAGGGATTCTGTTGGACAGAATGTCAAGGATCAGCAAAAGCTGTGTTTGAGGTGGTCGATCTCGCAAGTTTAAATGGGTCAGGAAAATTACCTGAAATACTCGAACAAGTCCCGACTTGTCTGTGGGCAACACATGCCAACGATGTCGGCCAAATTAAAAGTATGAATCCAATCAAGATCACTATAGATCCAAAAAAGAAACTGCCTCGAAAACCGCAATACCCTTTGTCTCCAGAAGCAGAGGTAGGAATTGCTCCTGTCATGGAAGCACTATTGAAACAAGGGATAATTATTCCCACTGTTAGTCAATGTAATACACCGATCCTACCTGTGAGAAAACCTGGGAAACCAACGTGGAGATTCGTACAGGATTTGAGGGCAGTGAATGATGCGGTAATTCCAGCTTTTCCTGTAATTGCAAATCCAACTACCATTCTATCAAGCATCCCAAGTAACACTACCTATTTTAGTGTTGTGGATCTTTGTTCAGCTTTTTTTAGTATACCAATAGCCCAAGAAGTACAGTTTCTGTTTGCATTCACCTACCAGGGAAAGCAATACACTTGGACTGTATTGCCCCAGGGTTATTGTGAAAGTCCAACATTATTCTCGAGGGCCCTCAAAGACGACTTGGATGATGTAGTTTTCCCTTGTGGATCCACACTGATTCAATATGTTGACGACCTACTGATCTGTTCAGCGTCAAAAGACGCATGCGAACGAGATACATTGACATTGTTGAGGGCCTTAGCCAGGAAAGGACACAAAGCATCGAGAGCTAAATTGCAATTTTGCCAAGAAGAAGTGAAATATTTGGGGCATATTCTGAAGGGAGACACAAGACGCATCTCCCCTGAACGTATAGCGGCAATATTAAACCTGCCCAAGCCAACTACTGCTAAACAGATGAGGTCTTTCCTCGGAATGACCGGCTATTGCAGACAGTGGATACCAGATTATGCGGCCTTAGTGCGCCCCCTGGTGGACATTGGTTCGGCAAACGCACCCAGCCCACTTGCATGGACACAAAATGCAGACAAGGCTTTTGTAACGTTAAAACAGGCTCTTTCTTTGGCTCCCGCTCTGGGTTTACCAAACTATGAAAAACCTTTCCATTTGTATGCATGTGAGAGACAGGGATTCGCACAATCTGTGCTGACACAGAAGCACGGGAATAAATTACGGCCTGTTGCATATTATAGTACTAAATTGGATCCGGTAGCGCAAGGATTCCCCCCTTGTCTCAAGGCAGTAGCAGCCGCTTCGCTCGCGGTGCAGGCGACCGAAGCACTCGTCGCGGGAAACACTTTGGTTCTCCTGGTACCGCATGCAGTGACAGCTGTATTGTTAAAAACGAAAACACAACATTTGTCGGCTTCAAGAGCAACAACATACGAACTCTCACTCACAGCACCCACGAACATTACGATTAGGAGATGCGCACCGCTGAATCCTGCTAGTTTGTTGCCAGGAGTACAAGATGGTGATCCTCACAATTGTGAAGAGATAATCGCCCACACGTGTCAACCCCGTCCTGACTTGAGAGACACACCAATCCAAAATTCTGAATTGGTTCTATATGTCGACGGCTCATCATCGCGTGCACCTGATGGATGTTTATTAACAGGCTACGCCGTTTGCTCTGATCACAAAGTAATCGAAAGCGGGAGATTGGCTGAGAGCTGTTCCGCGCAGCAGGCAGAACTGTTCGCCCTCACTGCATGCCATTTAGCCAAAGGCCAAATAGTGACAATCTACACTGACTCCGGCTATGCCTTTGGTGCTGTACACGAATTCGGAGCACTCTGGCGCGAAAGGGGTTTTATAACATCATCAGGTGCGCAGGTGAGGAATGGAACATGGATTGCGAATCTACTGGAAGCAATACTTCTGCCTCACCAAATTGCAGTGGTAAAATGTGACGCCCACACTGGGAGATCTGATGACGTCTCACGGGGAAATGCCAGGGCAGATGCAGCTGCAAAATCTGCTGCCCACACCAGAGCTCTTAATATCACAATGTGTATTGAGACAAGAGGCAACACCGACCATTGACGATATAAACACTTTGCAGACAGCTGTCAGTGCTAAAGAACGAGATTTGTGGATACTGGCTGGATGTGAATTCGATAATGAATCCAAATTATGGAGATCATCTGATGGTCGTGTGGTGGCACCAAGAGCTCTATTACCTTGGCTCGCCCGATTGGCACATGGGGCCGGGCATACTAGCAAAGGCGGCATGAGTGCTTTAATTGGGAGACAGTGGTTCGCCCCGGGGTTTAGTCCAATTGCAGAACAGTATTGTAAGACATGTCATATTTGCCAAAAACATAACCCAGCAAGGGAGGTGGAGATGGCCCCAGGGGGTCATCCAATTCCATTCGGACCTTTTGTTCATATCCAGATGGATTTTGTCCAGTTACCAAAATGCTGCGGTTTTGAATTTGCGTTAGTCATCGTCGATTTGTTCACCAAATGGGTTGAGGCTTACCCTTGTCGGAAAGCAGATGCCATTACTGTGGTTAAACTGTTGATGAAGGATTTCATCTGTAGGTTTGGAATACCTTGTAGGATCTCCAGTGACCAAGGTACTCATTTCACAGCCGAAGTGGTGAAAGAATTATGTCGCGTATTGCAAATAAAGCAACATTTCGATTGCCCGCATCGTCCGCAATCTGCGGGGGCAGTAGAGAGGCAAAATGGATTCCTGAAGAATAAACTGGCCAAGATTTGTGAACAAACTGGATTAAAATGGCCAGATGCTCTGCCAATTGCTCTCATGACTATGAGATCTACCGCAAATCGAAACACTGGCTTATCTCCGCATGAGATTCTGATGGGAAGACCAATGAGATTACCGAACTCACCTCCTTTGACTATAAAAGACATGAACGTGCAGCAAATGGACGACACGTTGCTTACGTTCTGTATCTCTCTGAATCATGCTGTAAGAACTTTTTATGCACAGGTGAAACAAGCTCCACAGAACCAGCCACATCTGATCATCACAACTTCAAACCCGGAGACTTTGTTTATGTGAAAATTTACAAACGGAAGAACTCTCTTCAGGCACGTTGGTGTGGGCCATTTCAAATACTGCTAACTACCCATACAGCTGTGAAGTGTAAAGGAAGAGCAACATGGATCCATGCCACACACTGCAAACTGGCACACGGCAGAAAAGAACCCGAGGAGAACATTGCTTCCTGATAACTTTAATGATTCTTTCCATTGCAGGATTATTTGTACTACTAAATGCAAGTGGTGCAATGTGTACTTGGTCTGTTAAACCGATAAGTACTGTCTGTGATCAACGTTATTTGCATATTCTTTGGAGATGGGCCTATCAGACTACCCACCAAACTAAGCCTAGGGCATTCAGAGACCGAAGAAGCTTAACGAGCAAAGTGGGTTCACCACATGGAATAAACACTTATCTGGCTCTTTCTCGTAAACACGCGAAAGCTTTTAATAAAACCAATTGCTGGGTTTGTACTAAGATACCTCATTCAGCAGTTACTGGGATACCGCTTCTGGCTATACCATTCAATCTGAGTGAATGGTGTGGGTACTGGGCAAAGGAAAGAAACTGGGATAAACAAGATAATAACCTTGACGACCACATCGTTACCAATGGAAATGGAAATTGCCTCCGACAACGAAATTTCAGTAACTAGTTTTGGCCAAATTTTAATTCAAGTAAAATGCCCCCACATTTTAAGGTTGAACGGGCAACAGAAAAACCCGAACTATGCTTGGTACAAGAGGCATGGGGAGAAAGAAGATTAGGGAATTCTGAATGCAGTCATTATGTTTATGAAAATCACACGATGGGACCACAAGTCGCTTTAAATAATACCTATTTCGTGTGTGGAAATCGAGCATACCCATGGCTTCCAGTTAATTGGAGTGGATCTTGTTTCTTGTCATTCATTTTGCCACATATGCGCCTGTTATCTAAGTCACCTTTTGAGCATTTGAAACGGGGTAAACAGGGTTTCACGTCAACTGACCTGTTCTTCATGATTTTAATCCCTCACTACGGTGTAGGACAAACGTCTGTGGGATTGGCAGAGTTAGCTGCTTCGCTTGAATTATTGGCAAATAAAACTGCTCTAGGCATGGTTGATATCAACTCGGAGGTCGTCGCCCTACGTGCAGTTTCAATGCAAAACCGAGTTGCGCTCGACCTCATTCTCGCAGCTCAAGGAGGAACGTGTGCTGTAATTAACTCTGAGTGTTGTACTTATATCCCTGATAACTCGGAGAAAATCACGAACATAGCTGACAAGATTAAGCAAGAAGGAGCCAAGTATCACAATTATTTTACGAAAGATGGGCTTTATTCCTGGTTTGAAGGGATTTTTGGAGGCTGGGGAACTACCCTATTGCATTGGATTTCCGTTGGGTTATTGTGGATCATCATTGTAGTGGTGCTTGTTAGATGTGCAACAATTACAATGCCGGCATTGATTGTTTCTTGTCTAAAGAGGAATACTGCTAAAAAGGTGATGGTGGCCCAAGCACCGCCCTCATACCCTGGTTTTGAGACTGAGTCCTACGACTCTTTTGAGATAGAACCTGAACTTGGAAATCCATAAGTAGCGCAAATGAATGTGTTCAATATTCACGGGAATTGTCAATCCACTCTTGCTCATCTGCTTTGTTCCCGAAATAGGTTGTCGAAAATCAGCTGTGCAGCCCAACGGGTAGCCTTATCTTCAATCGGCCTAGGGGCCTACCGGAACCTCAACCAGGTCCGAAGCTGTACAACCACATGAAGCCACCTGGCTTGCGAGACAGGAAAGGCTAAGGGACTGAGCTCTACGATGGGGAAAAGGGGGGATGTGACTACCCAAGAAAATGGGCACACTCAAACGCAAGAGAGAATGCATTTCCAAGTGAAGAGAAAATATATATCGTTAAACTTAACTAGTGTTGCCTTATTAGGCAACAAGGGGGGAGTGTTGGGGAAATTATTACTCTCTAGACAAGAAACCTTTGCCTCAGTCTGAGTAGGTCAAAGTGTTTGTGTTTTTCCTCTACTGTTCTACTATTTAGTTGTTAAGGCCTACCACCTACTTATAATCTTGTCTTTCTTTGACACTTTGGACATTGCTTGGGTTTCTGAAAGTACAAGGTGACCGGGCTGATAAGCTGTGCATTCTGTTTTTGCGATCAAAGGCCTCTCTGCTTATAAAATGGAATGGATATATGGGGAGGGGAAGAATGATCTGGGAGAGAGCAAATAAATGGTACAGAAGAAAGAACTCCTTGTGGACATTGATTATTACTGGACTTCTGTGGTTTATTTTATCCCGATACATGCAACACTGAGTCGGCTAGACGTTGAATCCTCGAGGAGGTCAAGATCCCTCAACAATCAAGAATCCTTTCGATCACGACGCGGTTCGAGGATAGAAATCCACGTCACAGGGTAAGACGCACGGACAGACGGACGGACGGACGGATGGACGGTGGAGACAATCACAATATTCCCGCTTTTCTTCGAAAGCGCGGGAATAATAACGAATGTATAGTCTCCATCCTGGCCCAAGCACATCTGGCCCTGGTGAAGGATCTGATTATTAGTCCATGCTTTGTTAAATTAAATGTGTACCCCTCTGTTATGTTTGCTGCTCTGATACTTTAAAACAGATTTGATAATGGATCATTGCATACTGATGATTGTTTTATAATGAATAGATATCGTGTGTTAGTTAACTGTGGAACAATATAATATTTTCTTTATTTCACTTGGTTGGTAAGTTAAACTAGAACTATGTTGTCGATGGCACACCATCGCATATTCCCGCGCGCACTGCTTTGTCCCATTAACGCTAGGTGAAATTTTATTTTAAAAATCGACGCCTATTACCCCAACTGCTCTGGCCCAGCCCCTAGGGGTCATATCAAAAATCCAAAAGTGTTGTGCACTTCCCCATACATATATCTACTATGTCCCAAAGTTTCAAGTTCCTATTTCAAACGGTGTAGGAGGAGTTACAGGGTAAGACAGACGGACGGACGGTGGAGACAATCACAATATTCCCGCTTTTCTTTGAAAGCGCGGGAATAATTAAATAAAGCTGCTATGGTTGGCGCCAGTGAGGTGCAGGGATGCTTAATTCTAATCACAAATTTGCTGTGAACAGACGGCATTGTAATGTTGAAATGAAGTATACAATAGTTGTGAAAGTGGAGGACAGCGAAGCAATGCAAATATCTGATAAAGCTTGAATGTGCTCAAGGACATACCATAGGAATTTGCTTCTGAAACAGTCATGACCACATCCTTGAAAATGTTATGTTGTCTCTTCTCAGAATGTGATTGGTCAATTTGCTTACATGTGAGTAGATCACCCACCCAATTACTGTACCCTATACAAGAAACTCTGTTTGGAACACCAAGCCAGAAAGCAATCACATTGCATTGATTGTCTTTCTCCATGATCATGTATTAAATTAATGATTCAACCTGTATTGTGACGAGAGTTACTTGAGTAAGGTTTTGAGTTTTCCACCACAGCACCTCTTCAACGACTTTGCACGAATATACTGCCTACAGGATAAAGTCGGTGCAATGGATGGGGCTAAATGGGCATTGACTGCTGAAAATGTGAAAATTCCACGGTCTGGTTGTCACAATGATATCAGATAACTGGCTCAACCCAAAGCAATCCCCATGTTGGTCAGTCTAGAGTTGCAGATTGTTATGATGTTATTAAGTCTGAGAAATCAACCTGTGACGACCATAGTTCGACATAAATGTTTAAAGCCATCAACATTTCTGAACAACCTGGATGAAACCGATAACGTACTACACATTTGTGCAACTGCCGATCATGAAAATTGCCATTCTCTTCACTTTTCTTGTGAAAATATTGTCAAGATGAAATTTATTAATTGACATTTCAACATCCTTAATACAGCTGAAAAAAACTCCACAAAATGGCCAGAAATCACTGACATTTCCATACTTCCTCCAAATTCCACAGAATTTGGAGGAAGTACCCTCCAAATCTCCATACCCTCCAAATCTCCATACCCTCCAAATTCTCTCCGAACCTCTGGAAAATCCCCTTTATCTCTTTGCTGATGACTCCACCCTCTGGCGTACCATCTGTCATCCCTCAGACAGGCAAGCAGCAGCTTCTTCGTCTCAGCAGATCTGGATAACATCACAAACTGGTACAACATGTGGTACATGTCTTTCAATCCTGACAAATCTCACACTGTCACTATGTCTTTCTGAAAGGACCGTTTGGAAAACCCCCCATCTACATTTTCAACAACCTCTTGAAGAAGTCCTTTCATTCAAGCTTCTCGGTCTCACTATCTGACATGATCTTTCCTGGAAAAGCCACTTTTCCAACCTGGCCTGCAAAGCCAGTCACCGACTGGGCATCCTCTATCATGCAAAATCCTTCCTTGGCCCACCTGAGCTCCTGACCACATACAAAGCTGTCATCCGCAGCCTGATGGAGTACTGCTCTCCCCTCTGGACTAGTGCTCCTGCCTTTCACCTTTCTCGGCTTCACACTGTGGAAACCAAGGCATTTAGGATCATTTTTATCTCCTGCGGTGAGGCTGTCTTTGGACCTCACACTTTCTCACCGCAGGCAGGTCGCTGGTCTTTTTGTTTTCTACCGTCTCCTCTCCGGTCTCGCCCCCCCCCATCTGCCCTGCTCTGTCTGTGATATGTCCACCCCATATTTCCGCAGGGCGCTCAAGGTCTGCCAGCAACCCACTTCTGGTAAGACTACAAAAATCACAAATCACTGCTCACCTTCACTCTTTCATTCCTCTTTTTTCCCGCCTTTGAAATAAACTCCCACACTCTCTTCAATCCCCTTCTTCCCTCCAGGTCTTCAAAACAGCTGTTCACCACCACCTCTTATCTTCCCCCATCCAAAACCACGATCTTTTCGATCCCCATTAATCCACCCCAACCCACCTCCTTCAAATTTCCTGTCCTTCTTCCTGAAAGGTCCCTGTCGTGTTAAGTCCGGAAAGTCCCTGCGGTGTCCATATTGTATACCCCATGTTCCCTGCCCGATCCCTCTACCTTCCACAGATCTCCTCATGTCTCTGTTCCCAACTGTTTTGTCCTTCCCTCTCCCACCCCTATTGTCTCCTTCCCCCCCTTGTTGTGCGTTGTGTGTTAACTCTCATGCGAGCCTCGACAATGTATCCAAAAAAATCAATAAATTGGTGTTTCAGCCACAAAAGTGGGATCCGAAAGAAGATATCTGAGGAATTATTCATTTTGCAAGCAAAATGGGAAGGTATGCAAACCACAGGTCAATTTGCCCATGACCGAAAGGCACTCCAGCAAATCCGAGGTCACAAATAACGGACCTGAATTAAATGGGAAAACATGATCTTCAATGACGACCCAGGATTCACTCTTGACTTCAGGGTGGAAGGATCTGCGTCGAGGAATCCTTTTGTTCTTTTCACATACTGCTATTTGGACAGATCACAATGTTATCGAACTTTATGACGTCTGCCATTAGATTTGTGTTCTTGCTTTTAATGTGGTCTCTTCTTGTTGATTGATGGCTTCATACCACTCTTGAGTTGTTTTCTACACTGGCCTGATCAAAAGGCAGTTCACCTTTGTCAGGAAGAGAATCTGCTGTCTCTCATGTTTGGGAACCACAATGATTGTTTTCTGCACAAACAGCTTGTTTATATCATTCATTGTGTTCGTGTTGTTTCGTATGCTGGTTACATCATTTTCTGGAAGTGCAGCTATACTGCTGATGCCATCCCCCCTGTTTCCAGTAAGTTGGTTCTCATTTTGCCAACCTCAGTAGGATGACAGGTTGAGTCAACCCACCTGCTGTTATTTCAATGGCCCCACAGGGGCTCAAAATCAAGACCCTAAGATCTTAAGCCAGCCACCTTAACCATCAAGCCAACACCAGGCTTCATATTTCATTGTAATTGCAGCAGTTTCTGTGTGAGAAGTCTTATGCAGTCACAGCAACATCAAGATCATAAATGGGAGCATGAAGCCTCGAGTCGAAGAAAACTGAGAGTGGAATGACAGCTGGTGGGTTGATTTTTTCCAAGATGCAAAGGTTTTTTTTTGTGTCAATGGAGTTTCTTTTCTGTGCAATGGTGTTGACACAAACATTATCATTATTAACAAGGACTGTCAGTGTCTACAGCTCCCACGTTTTTCAGCTGCAAACCAAGGGTGAAATCTTGAGTGAGCTCACAGGAGCACTGTTCTTTGCAGTGACAGATGCTATGGTTTTGTTCCATCAGGCAAAATTACATGAGCATTCATCCCAATTGACAACATTCAATCCTCCAAGTGGGTGATATCGCAATCTAGGTATCCCTATGGGAATCTTATCCACTCCATAAATATTTCACAGGAAACCTAGCCATTTACTGGAGGACTTGCCAAGGTGCAGAGTGTTCATCGATTATTTGATTGTTTAGGGGCACATCACCAAGAAACATGGTTAGAGGCAGTACTCAATTGCCTTGTCGAGGTAGGACTTCAGATATATCTGAAAAGTGCTATTTCCGACAGACAGAGATCACATATTTAGTAGATCGCCCAATGGCGCAGTGCGGCCAGATCCAGCTAAAATTGAAGCGATCATCAGGATGCCTACCCCCACTGACAATGATGCATTGAGAAGAGCGCTCGGGTCGGTGACATATGTCAGTAGGTTCATGCCTAACTTAATAGCCTGTACAATGGCCCTCAAGTCAGTCTTGGAATGAGACACTGATTGGCAATGGAAACATGAACATGCTAAAGAGTGGTAGGACATTAAACAGCTACCCTAACTACAGTACTACGATCCACGAAAGCCAACCAAAGTGCCAGTAATGATGGTCTCGGGGCCGCACACCTGCACGAGTGTGAGGGACTGGCTGCCTGTCACCGACGATTCAAAATCGAGACTGTGCAGAGATGGAGAGAGAAAGACAATCTCCTTTGCATATTCTCTCCACAAACTTGATGCAATTTTATCTATAAATTGTTGACACTCCGTGAACAGCCAAGTCGCTATCCATCCCAAATATAGATTGAAGGGACGGAGAGTGACTTGGCAGAAGGTCACGGAATATGGACAATATAGAGATAAAATTGGATCAGGTTTGTGGAGAGATTCTACATCGGAGACTTTCTTTCTTTAAAACATAAACACACCACATGAAAAAAGTTGGGTGAATAATGTTTGTCAGCCAAGTTTAATTTCTCCTTCCAAAACATTTGAGTTTTCATAAAACAATCATCATCATCATCATCATCATCATCATCATCATCATCATCATCATCATCTGTTCATGGTGTAATTTGTTTTGTTCATTTTTGTAATTTGTTCATGGTGGTGTGATAGCTTGCCTCCTCTTTACGAAGGACATCGTGAGATTTTTAACGTTCACCAACTAATGTCGACAGACGGGACACCCAGTTTAACGTTCGTCCGATTTCAATTTTCACCATGTAACTTGGTTGGGTATTGGTACCTCTCTCACTAGCCATGGCATTTCAGCAAAGGACTTCTGTGACTCCATGGGACTGACTCAAATCTGTGAACTTTCAAACCTGGATTTCTACCGATGGCAAATCCTCCCTTCTAGGCTTGGTGATGATGAACTTTCCACCAAATGTCTCCTCCTCATCCTCTGCTCCAATTGGTTCTTCAGATTAAATGCTTGTGAGAGTCCACATCTCTCTGCCTAGTCTCGAAGAGCTGCCTCAACACTGGCGAGTCTGGCATCTCACTCAAACAGGTTGGCAGGGACGAGAATCAGCCATCTTTCTTCGGGACTGGTCTCCCATATCGACCACCCCTGATGTTAACCCAGCCTGGGAATTCTTCCACAGAATCCTGCTATCTCTCATGTGCAGGTTCATCCCATCTCTTCTTCAATTATCCAACCATTCTTCCCACCCAAGGTACACTGAATTCTGTGCTGAGGCAGTTGCTCTGAAACAAATTGCCTTCTCTTCCTGGAAGGCAAATCCAACAGAAGGACATCTCACTGCTTTTTTTTTTTGCATCCATTGTTGAGCCTCGTAGAAGAGCTAACACACAGAACGTACAACAAGGGGAGCAGGAGACAAGAGGGGCGGGAGAGGGAAGGGCAAACAGTGGGGAACAGAGACATGAGGAGATCTGTGGAAGGGAGAGGGATGGGGCGGGGAACACGGGATATACAAAATGGACACTACAGGGACTTTCAAGAAGGAAAGCAGGGAATTTGAAGGAGGTGGGTTTGAGGTGGATTAGCGGGGGTAGAAAAGATCATGGTTTTGTATTGGGGAAGATAAGAGATGGTGGTGAACAGCTGTTTTGAAGACCTGGAGGGAAGAGTGGGATTGGAGAGAGTGTGAGAGATTGTTCCAAAGGCAGGAAGAAAGAGGAATGAAAGAATGAAGGAATGAACGCATGGTCCAGAGAAAAAAAAGAGGAATGAAAGGATGGTCTCGATGGATGGATACAAATCCTGCCCCATAACGTTGATCAATGAATGACACCCATTTGCTATAATTCTGAGTCAGTTTATTCTTCACAGTTATGCACTTACTTTTACTTGTTATTATTTCACCCCATTCTTGCAGAAGTGTTTCATACCTGTCCCTTAGATTTTTCAAAAGAAAACATTGTGATTTATGGAATAAAGAACCTTCAATTTCATGACAGAGATATTGAAATGCAGCATCAAAATTGTTCTGATAGCATTTGCCTGTTGATACCCTTGGAGCTTTGAATGCAGTCATGTACTTGGTGTGATAGCAAATGTTGTTTGCAACCACATCATCTCCAGCACCCTGCAAATGGAACAAACCATCTTGCTGGATCAGCTGTTGTGTTTTATCAATTAATAATTTTTGGTGTGGATTGGTAATTTTAGCTGAAGGTCACCTTCCTGGTGGTGGCTTTATGGTTAGGGTGGTGGGCTTTGGATCCTAGGAGCCTGAGTTCAAATCTCACTCAGCTGTTGAATTAATACCAGGTGGGGTTATCTCAGCCTGTCATCCTTCCGAGGTCGGCAAAATGAGTGCCAGCATGCTGGTATCCTGTGTCGGAGTGGTGACAAGTCCAGGATTGTTCCAAAAGCCAAAGAAACTGCTTAAGCAGCACCAATGCTCTGCAAAGAGTATGGTCCCAATCTCCTCCTCCTCCTCACCTTCCATCACAGAATCTCTTATTACAAATTACACAGGTTACTGTAGCATCAAACTTACAAGACTTTGACCTTACAGACCTTGTCTTACCTCCAGAAGTACTGGATATTGGCTTAGAACTAGAGGAACCACTACAGGTAGCTGTGGGGTGATGGGATTTGCCCAGCCGTTTTTTCTGTGCTAGCATGCAACTCTTAGGATGAGTAGAAGTCACATAGGTCACATGGTGTGGCAGCCACAGACTGAAGTGAACCAATTGCTTAACCATGCTTTTCACTTCGCTTGGGTAGGGTAATAAAGGTGAAAAATTGAGGGTGGAAGGAAAAAAATAAAGTGAGGCCTCGGCGAACGTTTCCCAACATGGTCAGGATGGTGGTGGACACCTATGACGAGTTACCTCCGCTACCGAAGGTGGATGCAGGTTATGTTTTCACCATTGTCTGTCAGACTTTCTGTCTATCTGTATGTCTGTCTGTGAACAGGATAGCTCAAAAAGTTGACAGATTCGGCCAAATTTTGTTATAGAAATTGTGTGTGTGACAAGGACGAGATGATTCGATTTTGGTGGAGATCCGGATACAGATCCAGACACTAGAATTTTTGAAGTGATTCTTCACCACTGAAAGATAGGGCCAAAAACTATCTTTCTGTGCAAACACCCTTCATCCACTAATTACCAAAAACGATCACGATATCTCAAAAAATTATGAACGGATGTGAATTAAATTTGGGGGCCAGGTTAGGTGTGTGACAAGGTCGAATCAGTTCGATTTTGGTGAAGATCCGAATCCAGATACGAGAATATTTTTTTATTTGTAAAGTGAATCTTCACCATTGAGAGATTGGGCCAAAAACGATATATGGCATGATATTTCAAAAAGTTGTGGACAAGTTATGACAAAACAAGGTGGACGGAAACTCTCCTTGTATAATTTAAGATTGCAGAAGGTATACGGGATAGCGCTGCTCTGTCTGCTTTGTAAGATTCCTTGTCTTTTGCTATCCCTGTTGTACATACCAATAAATACCATTAATTGTGTGATATATATATATATATATATATATATATATATATATATATATATATATATATATATATATATATATATATATATATATATATAACACAAAAACCCACTCATAGCTCTCACCTGTGAATGGAGGGAACAGCCAATCAGCTCTCACCTAATCAATTAACCGAGGTGATGAGGATTATTTAAATATATTATATTGGCACCTCCTATGCTCTTCCAGTTCAAGAAGCTACATTAAGCAACCAAGAAAGGCTACCCAAGGTAAGCCCTTTTGCTGTTTCAAACCCTTCCCAGAGTTCTTCCACAGCTGTAAAGACATTCACAAATAGTTCACACATGAGAATCTCAATGTTACACACCCCCTCAGCTGCAGACCAGTTCGGTCCATTATGTCTGTGCCACATCAACACCACACCAATTTGCCACATCGAACAAGAAAAATGTGAAATGTAAAAAAAAACACAAACATTCAAATCAAGACTTAAGAATTGACAAGTGAATCAATTTATTTGGAGCATGGCACAGCAGTTTAGAACAAATCATACCATTGGCTCACAAGGAACACCTTGCACTTGCACCTGCCGTTCTCCACAATTATTCACTTTTTTGCTAACAAGTCACTTCATTGCACGATTAATTGATTTCACTTAGCTGAAAATTTTGTTAGATTTTGCACCAAAACGGTGACATCCTTGTCAATCATGTAATTGGGTACAACATTTCAAAAAGTCTACTGTTGGACAATGAAGAGGATTTATAATTAAAAAATATATTCTTTGTGATCGGTCACCTCCATTGAAACCCGTGTGGACGTTATTTATGGCTTTTGCAATGAGAAGCTTTCTCTAGTTACCGCAGAGAAATGTCTGTCCTTGCGCTCAGCGGATGATGTTCTGGTGCCAGGACTGCTTTTCACTTTCATTTTACAATGAGCTGCGTTTGGGAAGAAAGCATCACATGTTATGCATCAACATCTTGAGGAAATAACCTGCAGGGCTGATTGGTGAGGGGAAGGATGCAAAAGAGCACAAGATGATTCATTGAATACACGGTGAAACCTGTTTTATATGGTTAGCCACAAAATAGAGTTGGTTGTTTATCAGAATTATACTGTCATCAAATGTTTCAATATCTAAAAGATTACCGAGGTCACCCTTTAGGCCTGCAAATGTATGACACATTTTAATGTAAGTTGTGACATTCAAATATCTGTTATTTGCTCCTTTCACATTTACTTCTACTTTTTCACATTTCCATTTATTCATTATAAATCTTGCTTTTTCTTTCTCTATTTATTTATTTATATATCTGTCCAAGGAGAAGTGAATTCTTGCAGAAATTTTTTCTGTAAGGTTCACATGGCTGTGCCTGGATGGGTTTGAGGGTAGTGGAGTAGCAGCTGAAACCCAAATCCTCTCCAGGTGCCTCCTGATGACTCCATCTTTGCTTATTCGGGTATTTCTGATGACTCCAATGCAGTAGTTGGTTTTCCATTTGATCCTCTTTTTCAGTTTCCCTTCCTTTTTTTCTTTCATCTATTAATTTCTTCCTTTTGTTCTTTCATTATTTTTCTTTCTTTCATTCTTTATCTATAATGGGTTCCTCATTTGTATTGTTCAAGGTAAACGAATCGATGCTCATTAAACAGCAGAACAACAGAGTGCACAAAGTTGAACTGATGGGAAGTGGGTCGTAGGGCAAACAAGCGCATGAGGATGCATGCTTTCCTCACGAGAGGAGTTACAGGTGCAAGGGGAACAGGGTGTCACCTGACATAGAAAAAAATCTCTTGCTTCCTTCAGAAATGTAAAATATAATTATGGTTACAATGTCAATGTTGCCACTTTGTTGGGAATTGTCTTGATGATGATGGTGATCATTTTTATGACTTCCGCTGACAAAGGTGGACGGAGGTTATGTTTTCACCCCTGTCTATTTGTCTGTGAGCAGGATATCTCAAAACGTTTTGGACGGATTATGACAAAACTTGATGAATGATTTGGTTTGGCGACACTAAGCAGCTGATTCAATTTTGGTTCAGGTTTGGATTCAGATCTGGCCTATCAGTGGGATACAATGTAAACTGTTCAGCCTGGTGGAGGTATGCGCTCCACCGAGTACCGTTGTCGTTATTATTGTTATTATTAAAATGTTATAGAATAATTGAGCTGTAGTCATGTTTTCGTCTGAGTTCTCATTTGGCTCTTATTTTAAAGTTAGTTAGTTAAGGTGTTGACACTGGTGCATTGCTGCCTGTCCTGCCATCTGTTCCATAATGATGATCCAACACCACAGACTTCGATCTTGAGGCAATGTTCGTACTTCCTCCAGTGACGTTACTTGTCTGGCTCTGCAATCTGCTTCGATGCAGTTCATCCATATTGTTGGTGGCCTTCCTCTTGGTCTGGTGCCATTCACTCTTTCTTCTATGAGGATTTTTGGAAGTCTGTTCTGGTGCATCCAGATTGTGTGTTCTACTTATTGTGTTCCACTCCAAGAGTTTGTTTTTTTTGTATACCTTGTCGAGGCTTGTATAAGAGCTAACACAACGCATAGCAAGGGGGGCATGAGACAAGAGGGGTGGGAGTGGGAAGGACAAAACAGAGGGGAACAGAGACATTAGGAGATCTGTGGAAGGGAAAGGGATGGGGTGAGAAACATGGGGAATACAAGAAACATGGGGGACATTACAGGGACTTTCAGGAAGGAAAGCAGGGCATTTGAAGGAGGTAGGTTTGGGGTGGATTATCGCGGGTAGAAAAGATCGAGGATTTGGATGGGGGACGATAAGAGGTGGTGGTGAACAGCTGTTTTGAAGGCCTGGAGCGAAGAATGGGATTGAATAGAGTGAGGGAGTTTATTCCAAAGACGGGAAAAAGAGGAATGAAAGAGTGAAGGTGAGCAGTGATTCGTGATTTTGGTAGTTTTACCAGAAGGGGGTTGTTGACGGACCTTGAGCGCCCTGCAGAATATGGTGGGGACAAATCTCAGAGAGAGCAGGGGGGGGCGAGCCTGGAGAGGAGACGGTAGAAGACAGAAAGACCACTGACCAGCCTACGGTGAGAGAGTGAGAGGCCCAAAGATTCAGCCTCATTGCGGGAGATGCCAATGATCCAAAATGTCTTGGTTTCCACAGCGTGAAGCCGAGAAAGGTGGGAGGCAGGAGCACCAGCCCAGAGGGGAGAGTAGTACTCCATCAGGCTGTGGACGAAAGCTTTGTAAGTGGTCAGGAGCTCAGGTGGGCCAAAGAAGGACTTTGCACGATGGAGGATTCCCAGTCGGTGACTGGCTTTGGAGGTGAGATTTGAAATGTGGCTTTCCCAGGAAAGGTCATGGCAGATAGTGAGACCCAGAAGCTTGAAAGAAAGGACTTCTTCCAGAGGATTGTTGAGAAAGTGGATGGGGGGGGGAGGGTTCCAAACGGTCCTTTCGGAGAGACATCGTGAGAGTGTGAGATTTGTCCGGATTGAAAGACATGTTCCACGTGTTGGACCAGTTTGTGATTTTACCCAGATCTGCAGAGAGCGAAGAAGCTGCTGCATGCCGGTCTGAGGGATGACAGAAGGTACGGCAGAGGGTAGAGTCATCAGAAAAGAGATAAAGAGGTTTTTCCAGAGAGTCGGAGAGATCATTGATGAAAACCAGAAAAAGAACAGGGCCCAGAACGCTACCTTGAGGAACTCCAGCCTGGACTGGAAGAGGGGATGAAAGAACTCTATTAAGGGCCACACCTTGATTGCGACAGGAGAGGAAGTCTGCGAGCCATGAGTGTAGATGGCCTTCCATACCCAAGGAAGAGAGTTTGGTGAGCAGGGCAGGGTGCCAGACCTTGTCAAAAGCTCGAGATATGTCTTGGGATATGGCTCTGATTTCATGTCCGGCATTGAGGACCTCCATCCATTGTTGGGAGAGCAGAAGCAACATATCCAGGGTAGAGTGACCTGGTCTGAAACCAAGTTGATGATCGGAAATCAAGCCATTGGAGAAGAGCAAGGCTTAATGTCTGAAGCGATGATGGATTCCATAACCTTGCTGATGATTGGCAGAAGGCTGATTGGTCTGTAGTTGTCGGGATCTGTTTTGGCACCTTTTTATGCAGGGCAGTAATATTTGCTGATTTCCAAGCAGATGACCTTGAGCAAATGAGAGGGTGAAGAGAACAGAGAGAGGGTGAGCAAGAGCAGAAGAGCAGGTTTTTAGGACACGTGGGCTGATGCCGTCTAGACCGGATGCAGAATCTGAGTCGAGGTTTGACAGCAGGCTCTCCACCTTGCTAGGAGAAAAGGACACAGAGTCCAGGGACAGTTGGGTGTGACTGGGTAAGGTGGGTAGAGAAAGCGATGGGTTTTGGACACAAGATTTAGCTGCAAACACCGAGTTTAGGCATTCTGCCTTTTCACGTGCGGTATCAGCGGTGTGGCCATTTGAGGTAAGAGAGGGTATGGAGAGGGAACATACACCAGAAACAGATTTGATTAGATGCCACCAGGATTTTGAGGAGGGAGAGGTTTGAGAGTTCAGACTTGAGATGAGAAAGATGATATTTTCTGGCTCTCCTGAGGGTAGATACACACTTGTTCCGAGCTTTATGGAAGGAACTGAGGTTACCCTCATTTGGGTTTGCTTTCCATGAGGCAAAGGCAAGTTGTTTCAGGACAACTGCCTCGCCACAACCTTCTGTGAACCAAGGGCGGGAGGAAGTGTAGGACAACTGAAGACGAGAGGGGATAAATCTGTGCATGAGGGAGGGCAACTTTCTTTCAAAGAATTCCCAGGATGAGTTGATGTTGTAGAAAGTAGCGATTGGAGACGAGTCGATAAGTTTGATGGCTGCTTGGAGACCCTGCCAGTCGGCTTGAGTGAAATGCCAGACTCGACGGCGGTGAAGTGGTTCTCTGATAATAGCCAGAGAGATGTCCACTTTGACAAGGACGTGGTCAGAAGAACCGATTAGAGCGGAGGAAGAGCAGCAGATATTGTCAGGGAAATTTGTTAAAATCAGATCCAGAACAGATGGAGTACCATTGGTTGGGATCCGGGTCAGGAAGTTGACCGATTGAGTCAGTCCCAATGATTCGCAGAAAGCTTTTGCTGAAGTGCCATGACAGGTGAGAGAGGTACCCACACTGAGCCAACTGACATGATGACAATTGAAGTCGCCACATATGAGGAAGAGAGAGTTTGGATGAGAAGATAGAAGTTGGTCCATGTTTTCGGATAGTGAGGTGTAGATGGAGTCATCACTGTTCGGTGTACGGTACAGTACACATATAAACATGAGGTGGGAGTGGAGGGGAAGCCATAGCCAGAGGTATTCCTGGGGGTGTGGGGGTGTGAGGACAGTGCATGGAGAGTGAGGAATAGAGTCTTTGATGAAAAGAGCAACTCCTCCCCCAGGACGAGGCTCAGGTCTGTCATACCGGAGGAGGGAGTAACCAGGGAGAGATACTTGCGAGTCAGACATGTCTTGGGAGAGGAAAGTTTCTATTAGGCAGATTATGTCTGGTTTTTCAGTGGCAACCTGTATGAAAAGATCTGAAAGGTTTGAGCGAAGGCCTCAGATATTTGAGGTCCACACTGTTAATGAAGAGGGAGGGGAGAAGGCTTTGGGTGCAGGTGGTGTGAGGGGAGGGGGAGGGTAGGACAAGGGATGAGGGGGGGAGGGAGGTAAGGAGGGTTGTTGAAAGAGTGGGGGGTTGCAGAATAGCTAGGGGAGGGGGCCGGATGAGGAGGAGAAAAGGCTCTGTGGTGCTGGGGGAGAGGGGGGGGACAAGAGAAGTGGCAGAAGACAGTTGAGGATTTGAGGAGGAGGAGTGAAGTGATGGAGGTAAGAGGGCAGTGGAAGGAGGCAGCTTTGTGGATGAGAGGGGGGGGCAACTTTGAGAAGGGTGAGTGAGGGGGTGAATGGTGGGAGAAAGATGAGGAGGAGTTTTTGAGAGAGGTGAGAGGGAGGCTTGGAGGGAGAAGAGTGTGATGGTTGCTTTGAGAGGAAGGGTGAGAGGGGTGAGTTTGCACTGAAATTGGAAAAAAAGAATGGTTGATGGAAAGTGAACATTCATTGCAAACTGTTTTTTTTTTTAAGTTTTAGGTCAGAGATACGATTAAACACGTTTCTTGATTGATGTAATAAAGGCGAATTCAGAGAATAGAGAGAAGAAACGCTGTAACAGTTGGATTTTTTAGGCAAGGTATGAAGGAAAGGTCGAATTGAGAGGAGTCTGTTTAAATAGTCGAAGAGTCTTGCATTATGATACAGTAAGAAGTACCACACATTTGAAAGAGGAAGATGAAGCATTACAAGAGATCATTTTTATTATTATCCCCCACCAACCAACGAAGTTGGGGGGGAGGGGGTATAGAAATGGGTTCGTCCGTCCGTCCTTCCGGCCATCACATTTCGTTTCCGGAGCTTTACTACAAATCCCCTCAAGATATATTTATGAAATTTGGTACACATATTAAGCAAGTGGTGAGCTGGTGCCTTTTAATATTTAGAGATTTCCCCCAAAAAAATTTCTGTCACTTTCCATGGAAACAAGTTGGGTATGAAGAAATAATTGAGGTTAACCTTTGTTTCCAGAGCATAGTTGCAAAACTATTAACTATTTCTTTATGAAATTTGGTACACACATCAAGAATGAATTGAACTGGTGCCTTTTGCTACTTGTCTTCATTTACTATGGCGGGGGATATTGAAGACTTTGTCTTCAACGGATGCTAGTTATTATTATTATTATTATTATTATTATTGTTTGAGAGAATTTTCATCAGATTAGGTCATGGAAGTGTTGGAGAAAAAATCGTGAGGTGAATGGTGAAATTGGATCGGTAAACACAGGGGGTGTAAACAGATCACGTGGCTACGGGAGAAGCACTTGGCTATGGGAGGTGTATAGTCAAAAGTGAAATTATTTATTTTAAATAAGGATTGCGTAACATTTGGAAAAGGGAAGGTTGAAGTAAAATCGTACAAGTGTGTGGTGAATTTGGAACGGTAAACGCAGTGTGAAGCTGCTGGGTCGATGAAAAGTATCAGGAAGAGCAGAGAGACACGTGGTTACAGGAGGTGTAGAGATCGAAAGGATACAAGGAAGATTATTATTTTTTGATGTATTTTTGAAAAATAGGTAAGATTCGGGAATGGAAGGTTGTAGGAAGAAATCGTGAAGGTAATGGCGAGAGAGGGTCAGCTCAGTAGAATAACGATGGTGTGCTTGCAGGAGGAAGAAGAATAGGGGGATGATGATGAAGAAGAAGAAGAAGAAGAAGAAGAAGAAGAAGAAGAAGAAGAAGAAGAAGAAGAAGGAGGATCGAGACTTGTGAGTGTGCAACGAGAAAGGTAGTTTTGTTTTTTATCCCCCGCCAACCAACGAAGTTGGCGGGGGATATAGAAATGGGTTCTGTCCGTCCGTCCTTTCGTCCATTACATTTAGTTTCCGGAGCTTAACTACAAATCCTCTCAAGATATCTTTACGAAATTTGGTACACATCTCAAGCAAGTGGTGAACTCGTGCTTTTTGATGTTTACAGATTAAATTTTTTTTTTTACTATGGCGGGGAATATCGAAGACTCTGTCTTCAACGGATGCTAGTTGGATTTAAGACAAGAAATAGTGTTTAGTTGAGAGGGATGGGGGACGTTGGGAAAGTGGGGAAGATAGAAATTGAAGATAATGGGGAGAAAATACAAATAAACACGATAGTACACCGAGGGGAGGGATGGGTAGGCCTCAAGCACCCGGTAAGACAAGTTCGACGAAAACTCACAAAATAGTACGATTTTTGAAACAAAACCGAACTAGGAACACACTAAGTAAGTAACATGTAGGTGAGAAAATAAACAGTTAAAACGGGACAGTTAACGAACAGAAACTTAACTTTGAGATCGTCAGCAGAGAGCTCTGAAGGAGAGCCGACGCTCCAAACCCAGAACCGGAAGTCCAACTATCATTCCCTTATTATGTCCATCCTAGTTACTCCAAGGCATAACATTTCAAAAACAAGGAGTTGATCTTCATCTTCTTGCTTTAATGTCCAAGTTTCTGACCCATACATCAAGATTGTGAGAACCAGGACTCTATACATGTGGAAGGCGAAATAAGAACGACTTGTCTTGCTTCAACAGTTTGAGCATTGCATGTGGAGATTGATGGAAAACCCTGAAGATGCAATGAAAACTCTGTCAGGATGCATTCATTGACAATTTAGGTTACAAACTTCAGGGCAATACTCTCATGTGTTCATTGATAGACACTGTTACCATTACCATTTACTATAGTTGAACAGGAAATACATTGCTAATGTAATCTACTAGCAATTGAACAATTTCGATAAACTATCTCCTGTCATTAATTCCTGTGTTAACAAATAAAGACATGATAGTTGAAAGACAATCACACATTCCAATCTCACTAATGACTGCAATTATTCTATGGTTGAACAGTAAAAATATGACAGCAAATCCAGCAAGAACAAGCAATGATATAATGTTGTGAGAAATTTGTATTTTCGTATCAATATGAACGTGACAGTAATAACAGGAAAAACATTCAATTCGATTAAAGAAACAGGTATCATGCCATAAGAATGGTCACTGCAAATATTCAATTAAATTGATGTTTAGTGATAACTTGCATCTGTTTTTGTGATGTTGATCTTCATGCCCAGATCACAACTCCAACTGCAGACAAAATCTACAAGGATTTTCAGGTCTTCTGCCATCTCTGTTGGGAAGACAATGTCATCTGCGAATCGTAAGTTTGATATAACTTTTCCTTAGATGTTAACACCTTGCAGCATATCATGTATTGCATGCAACATTATGAGTTCAAGCAACAAGTTGAAGAGCTGGGGTTATTGCACACATCCCTGATGGATCTCAACTGTCGTGCTGAACCAATCAGTCAGATCTCCATTCACTGTTATTGCACTCTTTGACTTGCTGTAGGGTGCCTGAAGTAGCTTGGTGATTTTGATAGGGAAGCCAAATAATTTATGTGTCCTCCATAAGCCATCTTGCCGCACAGAGTCAAACAATTTTTCAAAGTCTACAGAACAGCAATATACATCCTTGTTGATTTTCCTGAGCGAATCCAGCTTGTGCTTCGTCAAGTATTTCTTCAAATCGTCCCCTCCGGTGAAGGTTTGCTCTCTGTCTGTCTGTCCGTCCGTCCCACCTGTGGTTTTTCAGACTTTTTCCCCATACCCTTTAACATATGTGCCTGGTGTTGCCTTAATGGTTAAGGTGGTGGGCTTTGGATCCTAGGGTCCTGAGTTCATATCCTGCTCAGCTGTTGAATTAATACTAGGTGGGGTTAACTCGGACTGTCATCCTTCCGAGGTCGGCAAAATGAGTACCAGCTTGCTGGTATATTGCGTCGGAGTGGCGACCCATCCAGAATTGTGCCCAATAGCCAAGGAGACTGCTTAAGCAGCACCAACGCTCTACATAGAGTATGGTCCCAATCTCCTCAATGCCTGGTGTTGGTTTAATGGTTATGGTGGTGGGCTGGGGATCCTAGGATCCTGAGTTCAAATCCCATTTGGCTGTTTAATTAATACCAGGTGGGGTTGACTCTGCCTGTCATCTTTCCAAGGTTGGCAAAATGAATGCCAGCATGCTGGTATCTTGTGTCAGAGTGGTGACCCGTCCAGGATTGTGCCCAATAGCCAAGGAGACTGTTTAGGCAGCATCAATGCTCTACATAGAGTATGGTTTCTTCTTTCTTGGAGAATTTCTTTCTTAGAGTACGTGGATAATTTCTTCTTCTTCTTCCATTATTTTCAATAACCAGCAAAAGGTCATGGTAAAAATACCATGAGATAAAAAAGAAAGAAAAAGGAAGCTTTTTATTCTTGCACTGGTTGAAAGAGCGAAAAAAGAATGAGAGGTTATATATTTCTTCACAGCAAAGAAAAACAAATTACTTCTGGGAGTGATCAAGGCAGCAGTCTGTGACCTATATACCACCCAAATTCAATTTTTTTTTTTGGGGGGGGTCAGATTGACAAAAGTATTCTTTTCCCTTAGCTTTGGATTAATTTGAAGAAACTTTTATCGAACCTTTTTTTCTCTCCGCGGACCATTTCTGTGTTTCAGGGTGGGACAGACAGCTTTGGCATCTGGATATACAGTACTGTATGTTGATTACACTTAATGGACAATCCAATCACCGGTGCATGTTGCTTGTGAATGACTTTTAAAACTTCAAAAACTAGTTGGCTGTTTGATTCAGCAAAATATTTCAGGAATATTTAACCCTTTAATCGAAGACCCTTGCAAAATTGTGAACTCCAATTTGAGTTGGATGTGCATGTACCTATTGTTACGTGTTTGCCTCTGATAGGAATCACAAGGGGAATTCTCAGATCCACTTCCCAGCCAACAACCCTGAAGCCGACGAATCACAGATAACCCCGCAGCGTGATGGGTTGCTAAGGCCTAAGTCACATTTTCCACGGCGGCCGTGGGGTCTCCAAAATGTACGGCCACTAGCAATTATACGGCGGCCGCAGTATTTCCACGGTCACACAATGTAGCAGTCACATATGTTTTTATTTTTCAGGGAGCCGCACGGCGTATTTAGGCCTAAGTCACATTTGCCACGGCGGACATAGGGTCTCCAAAATCTACGGCCACTAGCAATTATACGGCGGCCGCAGTATTTCCATGGTCACACAATGTAGCAGTCACATATGTTTTTATTTTTCGGGGAGCCGCAAGGGGTATTTATAAATTGTGGAGACCGAAAAAGTGGGGGTGCCGTACAGTCTTTGATTTGATGTCGCACGGTGACCTTAGGCCGTTCCTGCGGCGGCCATAGAATTTTCAAAGCAGATGCAAGGTGCCTGCAAGGCGACCGCAGGGGGACCGCAGGGGGCCCTAAGCTGAACGTGCAGCCAGACGGACGGTAACGAGTGGGTTCTTATTTATCATTATTATTTTTTTAACCAGTTCTTTTGTTTCGGCTTGTCGAATTGCTACGGCGAACGTAGAAATGAAAAAAGTTATAACTCCGCGCTATAATTCCACGGCGACCTTACGACCTGTAAAATATAGCCAAACGGCGTAGGGCCACCCCGAGGCCACCACAGAAACTCTGCGGCCGCCGCACTTTTCTGTCAATTCAGAGGGCGTATGGCCGCCGTATCCTCTCCGTAGAGCAAATGTGACTTCGGCCTAAGCAACCACAGATGCCATTTGAGATGCTTAATTTGGGTAGGCTCCAGCATCCAAATCCCACTTTATCTTTCTGGCAAATTTAACCCCCAGAAAAGGACTGTGCTTCCCAATGCACCACCGACCAGGCTATGGCCGAGCTTACCATAGGTGGTCACATTGCCAAATAAACTACCCATGACGGAATTGTGGGGACAAACTCCTGGTTAAAACAAACTATGTATGTCTAACCAATAGAAGCAAACAACCAGAAAGTTTGGAAATGGTTAATAATGATTAGCAAACAGCACGTGTACACAAGCAGTCACAACAGAGAAATCCTTATCCTATGCACATAAGCCCCTCCTTGGCAGTCACTTGTCACAGATACGAAAATGCGCCACAGTCATTCCGGAAAGCAAGAGAGAGAGAGAGAGAGAGAGAGAGAGAGAGAGAGAGAGAGAGAGAGAGAGAGAGAGAGAGAGAGAGAGAGAGAGAGAGAGAGAGAGAGAGAGAGAGAGAGAGAGAGAGAGAGAGAGAGAGAGAGAGAGAGAGAGAGAGAGAGAGAGAGAGAGAGAGAGAGAGAGAGAGAGAGAGAGAGAGAGAGAGAGAGAGAGAGAGAGAGAGAGAGAGAGAGAGAGAGAGAGAGAGAGGAGAGAAGAAGACGGAGCATATTGGCGGCCCCTTGCTTACCTGCATGTAAGCTGACGGGCTCATGGGGGCCCAAATGTGTGGGGGGGGGAGGGGGGTGGCGTGGAGAAAGTGTGACATAACGTGTTTTGAAAGGTGCAGAGCGTGAATGTGTGTGGCGTTGATTAAATGGTGTGAGGTGTGACAAACAGTGAGCCCTGAAAAGGAAATTTGATGCTTTGTGTTGATCGCTTGTGCGTCCAAAGGAAACAAGGTGTCGAGACAATAGGAGAAAATTTGTGTAAGTCAGTGTGTTTGATGACGCGCCCAGGAACTCTCTGCTGGATTGGCCTCTCTGCTTGGCACTGGACCTTGCTCACTCTCTCTTGTTCTCCAGACACCAGCTCATTCGGTCTCTCCGTTCCAGGGGCTCTCTGTTCCAGACACTGGTTCGGACTTTTATCAGCTGCATTCTGCTCTCCTCCACATCCGGACATCGTTTTATCTACTTGCTTTCCCATTGGACTGCTGTATCACCCGGTCAAAGCCATCGGACGTTGGAGGCACGGCTGGTGGTGAGGCATGGCATCACGCCTAAACCTGACACTCCATTCCGTGCCACATGGCTTCCCTTCGGTGCTTCCTCGATGTTGCTGTTGTCGCTGATTGGGCTTCCTCAACCCCGCCAGTGCTTCCACGTTGCCTTTCCTTCGCTGCAGTTTAGCCCTTCTCGTGCTATCTCGAACGCCATATCCGTTTAATCCTTTGATAAATTCAGGTTTTCACCGTTGGAGTGGCTTGATGCTTGATAGAGAAGAAAAGGATCACAATGGAGTTTGATTCTACAACAAACACAATGCATTTTCCCCTTCCCTACTGAGCACAGGAAGAGAGTGGAGGGGTTGGGGGAAATCTGCGACACAATATACTACACCAGGATTTCTTTATGCGTCTTGGTACTGTATGTGCTTCTTTGGGGTCTCCAAAATCCATCACAATATTATTTGATGAAATTAATTGTTTCATGTTGGTGAGACATTTTGGGGGTCCGTTAACCCTGTTCCTGTGTGCTCTCCCAAAGCACATTTGATTAAATTGTTTGTATAGGTAATTACCATGGTCTAAAACCATGAAAGCACAATTGTTCGACTTGTCATTTGGTTGCAACAGCACGTACGATAAGCTGTGAACATGGAAGTCAGCAAATGATTACCAAACGTGTTTCTGAGATGGTCAAGGTGACTTCAACAGCCAAAGGGTCAGCTCTGAAGGCAACAGAGTGGCTGATAGCGAGAGTTACCACAACCAGCCTTGCATACGTCAATCTGACAGTTCCATGTGACGGGGACCGTGAAAGACCAGGTAACAGCCGCATTTTAATTGACAACCTGTTTCGTAATTTCAAACAAGGGCATGTCTGGCTTGAGAGATAACGTGCGGAAAGGTGGTTCATTCCACATTGTTTTTAATTACAGGCGTTTCTGTAGCAATCTTCCATGCTTATAATTGTGAAGCATTTTATTTTTTGCGTGCTTTATGCTATCGGATACAATATCATCATGTAATGTGAAGTCAAGGGAGAATAATGGGGGAGAGTAGTTGAGAGAAGATTTCTAATTAGTTTGCCAAGTTAGTTCAGGGGCACTAAGCTGGCTATCCTGTTTTCCTTACCGAGAAAGACAGAGGAAACGTGTAAGAAAAGTGACACCTAAGGGTTGATTGATTCCAGATTCCACCATCCCGTCCTGTATACAACATTTCAGTCTGTGTTTACTGTTTGCAGCTCAACACTACCTTATTGTAGTTTTTTTGAATTTTAAGCACAACTGCTTTTTTGAATTTTTACATGCATTCATCTTCATTAAAAACTAGAAGGGCACTCCGTAGAGCGCATACCTCCACCACGTAATGCCTGATCTACGAGAACATATTGGCCCAATACATGTTTGAAATATCATGCTATCCAGTACTATATCGTTTTTGGCCCTATCTCTCAATGGGGAAGAATCACTTCTAAAATTATAGTAGCCGGATCCAGAACTTCACCAAAATCGAATCAGTTCATCCTTGTCACACACCAAACCTGTTCACAAAATTTCATCCATGTCCACAACTTTTTGAGATTTCTTGCAAACAAACAAACAGACAGAAAGGGGGTGAAAACGTTACCTCGTTCAGCTTCGGTGGTGGAGGTAACAACACATCTTTTTCCATCCATCTATAATTGTGATTCAGCAATGTGACAGTAAAAATTTGAAATACTATTTGTTAAATCTCTTCATGAGAAGCAGGGACAGCTTGTACTCCACAATGATGTCTTCAGTACCATATTATCTTGATGCCTTGAATAGGTCGCCACGTCAGTATGTAACCTCGACAAGCAATCTTTAACAGGCTTGATGTTCATGTTTGCCATAAAATTTAAAACTATTTCTTATTACACTGTATTTGTTTCACCCACCCAATGAAATACAATAATGATAACTCTGACATATATATGTGTATGTATGTGCATATATATATATATATATATATATATATATATATATATATATATATATATATATATATATGTGTATGTATGTGTATATATATATATATATATATATATATATATATATATATATATATATGTATGTTTGTGTATGTATGTGTATATATATATATATATATATATATATATATATATATATATATATATATATATATATATATATATATATATATATATATATATAGTGCAGACATGATGGGGCAAATGGCCACTTCCTCTGTCCAAGTTCTTTGTGCAAACTTGAATACATTTGGCTACACATTGGCAGAGCATGTTTTGCCAAGAAACATTGTTTGTGATTGCCAAAAAAATGGAAGTGTAATTATGATGACCGTTTATTTGATTTCTTTCAACAAATAAACCATCAAAGTCTGTTAAAGCACAGCATGAAAACCTATAACTGGTGGAAATGGACCAAACACGCAATGGTCGCATGCATCCTCCATCCCTCCTTGACAGTTTTCACAATAACTATAATTTGATGACATTTCATCAATCTCCTTGCTCATCAGTTGATTGTTGTATTTTCAAAAATGAATGGTGTGACAATTGATTTTCTGGGGTCTTAATTGTATGACCAATCAGTGAAGGTGAAAGTAATGAGATCTCTGGAACAAAGATGAGAGTGATTCGAGGTACCAAGAACAGTGAAATGCTTCCTGATAGTGCAAAAAAAACCCCCAAAACAAACACTTTCGGTGATAAGATCACTTGCTGGACAGGCATCCTATTCCACAAGCTAACGAGAGGACGTGCTTTGCTGTCAACACTTCACTGCTTGTTGGATGGGTGCTGCTTCCTGGCCACAGATGTGAGGTTTGAAGTTGGTACGAAGAGCAGGTTTTGAAGTTTTTGCTGGATTAATGACACTTCTCCATTAAGATTGAAACTTTTTGCTCTCTTGAAATTTATTACATGCCAGGGGAATTTGTTAGCCAATTGTAAACCAATTTCGACTTGATATTTTCCTTTTGAAGGCACAAGGAGGAACTGGTACAGACAACGATGTTGTGACATTGTGAATTTCAAATCGTGGAGTCTGTGTGAAAGGTTAAATACTAAGCATGCAACATCAACGAAATAAGGAATTTTATTGACAGTTACTCTTTCCTTATTATTTTGTCTTATATATATGTATGTATCTTTACACAAATCTAACCTGCTAACTTTACATGGCAGCAGAGCACAGATAGAGCTCCATCACAGCACTTTCTCCATGACCTGCGAGCAACAAGTGTCTGCCACACAAACACATTGTCTCTGCCCTGCTGATCACCAGTTTTGATGTTTGCAGTCAGGAATAATAAATTTAACTGAAGTAGCACATTGACCCTAGATGTTACGTGACACTGACGTCGTGCACATAAATTATACTTTTATGTCCATGGCATCAGTGTCGTGTCACTTCTAGGGTCAGTGTGCTCCTTCCGTTCAATATACAGGGTGTCCCAGAATAATGTGGGCACACTTTGTCAAGTAATATTTTCAATTTCAATAAAGAAAAACAACATGTACTTTAGCAAAAAGAAGGCTTACTTATCTGATTTATTATTGCAAAGTTCAAAGTGACCACCGTTGACATCTCGGCACTGATGACAGCGATGAACAACTGAGTGACAACCCTCAGCAAAAGTTTCTGCTGAGAAGGATGCACAGGATTACTCGATTCCACACCTAAGTTGTCTTAGTATAGCTGGTTTCTTGAAGTACAACCCATCCTCCAGGTAACCCCACAGGTAAAGTCAAGTGCAGTTAATTCAGGCAAACGTGGGGGGACATGCAACACACCCTCTTCGATCTTTCCAATGGTTCAGAAATTCAGGTCAAGTCAGGCATGGAAGCATGTGCTGGAGAAGAGTGTCGCTGCATCTACTTTCCGTAGATGGGGCCTCCGTCTGGCGATCCCCAAGGCAGATGCCTGGCCCATCCCAATCTCCTTAAGATGCCCATCAACCTGCTGCAATCACGAAGCACGTGCTCAGCCATTTGGTCTCCTCCACTCACGCGGCTTCCTCGCTGAGAGAATCTGGTGAGCAGGATCAGCGTCAGAAAATCGAACCACATGTCCATGTAGGCGCAGCTGACGCTCACAGACTATGCAGGTAACAAATCCCATCTGAGTGAATCTCAGCAACTGTGCGTTGGACATAAAGTCTGACCAGCGGTAGCCAAAGATTCTCCAAGGAGACCTGGTCCCGAAGTAAAGTGTCCATCTCAGATCCTTGGTCAGAGTCCAAGTCTCACGTCCGTATAGCACAGTGGTTTTCAAACTTTTTTTTATTGGCGACCCAATTTCAGAACCTCTCTACATCGCGCGACCCAAAAGATTCAAAACCCAATTCATAATATACAAGATAAGATTTCATATGACACAAGAACATTTACTGTTTACTTTATTCACCATCGTCATGTTTTCATACACGAGTAAACGGAGAATAGCCGACAGTATCGAAATAGTACAGTTGAATGTTTCAGAAGTTTAGTCCGAATGACATTTAGATATATCAGTGAGAAGGATGAGCCTGTTTTTCAGAAACCAACTTTTCTATTCGTGGAGAAGTAGATGACAATGCCAGGATCATATCATGCTCCATTTCTCGGCGATTTCTGTACTTTGTTTTCATCACCACCATGGTGGAGAACGACTGCTCACAAAAGTATGACGAAGGATATGGCATGAGAACCTTAATAGCGTGCCGTGACAGGGTTGGGTACGACGGCAGCATTTTGAACCAGAATGTCGACAACAAATTTGTCCGCGCAAGAGCCTGCGCTCCGGAATCCTGCTGGAGCTGGACAAGCTCTTCCTGTGCTGTATCATCTTCATCAGCAATCGAGTCCGGTGAAGCCGTGAAAGGGTCCCGAACCACAGAAAAGGACTGCACATCCAGCTCAGGGAAATACTGCTCGAACTGTTCAATAAGCGACCGAAGGTGACATGCTATCTTCCCAGAAAGAATGTCGAGCTCAGTATCATCGTACTGACAGGTTGTTAGATGCTCCACCAGACAGGGGGAAAGGCTGAAATGCTTAACAGCTGCTTTGTCTGCCAGTAATTTTAGAGTCGCCAGAAATCCGCTCATTTTGTCGTGAAAAATCGATGAGGTTGGCGTCTTTGCCTTGGAGTGAGCGGTTGAGGACATTGAGACGTTCAAAGATGTCAACGAGATAGCACAGTTCTGACAGCCAAGAGTCCGACTCAAGCAACGCAACCCATGACGTTTTCCCTTGTGTGCGTAGGAACTCCTTCAGTTCATCTTTGAGCTCGTAAACATGCAGAAGAAGGTTTCCTCGAGATAACCATCTGACTTGAGTGTAGAATAGTAAATTCTTATGGTCGGCGTCCATCTCCTGGCAGAATAGCCTGAATAACCTAGTGTTGAGGACGCTCGATTTGATGTGATTCACCATTTTTACGACTTCTGAGAGCACGCTCTGCAAGGTTTCTGGCAAAGTACGAGAGGCGAGCGCTTCTCGGTGAATCATGCAGTGTACCATGGAGGTCTGAGGAGCCACCTCAAGCAATTTAGCCTTGAATCCAGAACGCACTCCTAACATTGCTGGCGCGCCGTCTGTTGTAGAACCGAGCAACTTTCCGAAGTCCAGATCATGATCACGATAAAACTGCTCTACTTTCCCAAAAATGTCCACACCTTTGGTGGTGACCTCCAATGGTTTGATGAGCAGAGGCTCAATGACAAAGTTATCAGCCTTGACGAAGCGGACCCAGACGATGAGTTGCACGTACGATGCGATATCAGTGGACTCATCTAACTGTATGGCGTGCCACGGCGATTCCTTGATCTTCTGTACGACTTGAGCCGTTACGTCCAGACTCGTATCTTCAATTCTGCGTTGGATGGTGTTGTCAGAGAGGGGTATAACTGCCAGTTTCTTCGCCGCTTCCTCCCCAACCATCAGAGATACCATATCCTTTGCACATGGCAGCACAAGTTCTTCCGCAATGGAGTGAGGCCTTTTAGTCTTGGCAACATGGAGCGACACTCGATACGAGGCTTCTAATGCCCGAGAATTGGTCTGATGGCATGTACCCTCTCTGTCAAGACGCGTATTCTTGAATGCAAGAAGTTTCCTCTCAAAGAACGCTCTCTCCTTATCATGATAAGGCGCATGTTTTGTCGTCAAATGCCTCTGCAACTTATTTTGTTTCATAGACTCCGTAGAAAGCACTTTGAAACAAATCACACACTGAGGCCTCTGTGCCCCCATTTTTATCCACCACGCAGTAAAATCCATGGTCCAGAAATTTATCCTGGTAAGAATGTTCTCGAGATTTGCTGGTGACCGGTGCTGCCATCACAAATAAGGTCTCGATTCGTATGTGGAGACGTGAATAGATGTTAGTGATAGAGTCAGAGTCTGAGTGGCCGTGGATCAAACCACTAATTTTCCGCCAAAATGAACCACCCTTCAGCGATCCCGTGCATCGGCTGGATCCCATTCCAAGCATCATGTTGAGCCGGTTCCCATACTTTGAACGAACCGTTTATATAACATCCCGTAAAAGCGAACACCGATCGAAAATAGACAATTTTTTTTCGCTGCAAGCGGACGCCAGCCACCCTACGAAATTTGCTCGGCGACCCCACTTGGGGTCGCACCCCCGGGTTTGAAAAACCAAGGTATAGCAAAACTGTTAGCACCAAGGAGTTAAAGACTCAGACTTTCATCCTACTTCAAAAGTACCGACAGGGCCAAACTCCATGACTAAGTAAATCCATGACTCCAAACTCCCAGGGCTGACCCAGATGTCTACTGACCTCTGGCTCACAACATGCGGAGACATTTTTCTCACTGCCAAGGAAAGTGAATCTCTCTGTGACCTCAACATCCTCACCACAAACAGGTTAATTTTTTTGTATACTTTGTCGAGGCTCATATAAGAGCTAATATGTAAAACATATAAAGAAGGGAGCAGGACACAAGAGGGGACGCAAGAGGGAAGAACACCAACAGGAGGGAACAGGGACATTAGGAGATCTGTGGAAAGAAGAGGGATGTGGTGGGGTATATGGGGTAAATAAGATGGACACTACAAGGACTTTCAGGAAGGAAAACAGAGAATTTGAAGGAGGTGGACTTGGGGTGGATTAACGGGGGAAAGAAAGATCATGGTTTTGGATGGGGGAAGATATAAGATGGTGGTGAACAGTTGTTTTGAAGACCTGGAGGGAATAGTGGGATTGAAGAGTGTGCGGGAGTTTGTTCCAGAAGCGGGGAAAAAACAACAATGAAAGAGTGAAGGTGAGCAGTAATTATTGACCTTGTCAGTTTCACCAGAAGGGGGTTGCTGGCAGACCTTGAGCGCCCTGCGGAAATATTAGGGGGACATAGCACAAATAGAGCAGGGGGTACAAGGCTGGAGAGGAGTTGTTAGAAGATTGAAAGACCACCGACCTGCCTGCAGTGAGAGATTGAAAAATCCAAAGACTCAGCTTAATCCTGGGAGATACAAATGATCCTAAATCCCTGGTTTCCACAGCGTGAGGCTGAGCTCTATGCGAGGCAGGAGCACCAGCCCATTGGGAGAGCAGTACTCCATCAAGTTGTGGATGAAAGCTTTGTATGTGGTTAGGAGCTCAGGGGTGCCAAGGAAGGATTTTACATGATGGAGGATGCCCAGTCGGCATCTGGCTTTGGAGGTCGGCAACAGACAAGATAGCAGCATCCAACATGTCAATGAAAGCCTGGATCTTAGTTTTTACCCAGGAAACCCATAATCCCAGTGGCTCAGACTCCTCACTCAATGCCTCAACGGCCCCCAAAGGGATATCCAGCATCTCCACAAAGATGACTGCATTATCTTCAAAATCAAAGTCAGAGATCTTGATATTCCCCAATGATGCATCACAGCTTGACTTGAGCTTTCCGACATCCTCCCCAGAATCCAGTCCATACAAATGTTGAAAAGTGTGGGGGCCAGTACACATGCCTCACAAACTCCAGTATCAACTGGAAATAAGTCGGAGATGGAACCACCACACCTCACAGCACTCTCAGTACCAGAGTATAGTTCAGAAATCATATTGACCAGTTTTGGTGGCACCCCACAAAGCCTGAGAATCTCCCAGAGGGCATCCCGATTCACTGAATGGAATGCTATATGGAGATCAACATAGGCTGTGAGCAGCCCCTGCCAAAACTCTCGACTGCATTCGGTAAGTACCTAAACATAAGGACACAGTCTCATGTGCTATTCTGCCAGGAGATGGACGCCGACCGACCATAAGTTGAACTCATTGGTATAAAGTCTGACTGCTCTGGATGCTGGTGCTCAAGCAGATGGTGGCGAACCCTATCAAGAATGATCCGAGCAAAGACCTTTCCTGGCACTGAGAGTAGCGTCAATCTTCAGTAGTTGTTGCAGTCCTGGACATCACCCTTCCCTTTCCAGAGAGGGACAAGAAGGCCCCTCTTCCAGTCATTTGGGATGATGCCTGCATTTCAGGCAGAGTACAGAACTGCATGCAACGACACAAGTACAGCATTTCCACCAGCCTTGAGAAGTTCAACATGGATGCCACAGATCCCAGGAGCTTTACCCCTTTCAACTAGTTCACTGCAGCCAGTGTCTCCACAAACGAAGGTGGTTCACAGTTGATTGGAGGGTCAGCAATAGGAATAGCTACACCCCTCATGTCCAACTCATCAGCTAATGGGTCAGACTGATGCAGCCGCTCAAAGTAACCGGCCCAGCGGGCCTTCACTTCAAACTCCTATGTCAAGAGCCTACCACCCTCTGCTATGCAGTACATCAAGGGATGATCATGGAGGAACGCAATGTACAAATTCCTCTGTGAGCAGGATGATAATCACTTGACCACAGGTAATGCTCCACCCCCTCACAGATTCCTCGCACATAGGCATCCTTGTCCGCCCTCAGCACTCGTACATTTTCATGCCTAAACTACCTGAATAGCTCAGCTCTGCCATTAAACCAGCCCCTGCGACTCTGGTCAATGGTATCCAGTGTTGCTTGGGAGACAAAGTTCTTCTTCGAGTGACGGTGGGTTTCAAGACAGTCCACCGACAACATCAAGAATGGTGGTCTTGAAGGTACTCCACTAATCTTCAAGATTCTCCAAAACACCCAGTCCCCCCCAAACTCCACTCAGCCTGTTCGCAAGTTCCTCAGCTACCCTCTCATCCTTGAGCTTGTCGAGGCTGGGATGGTATAATTCTCCTGGGTTTAAGCTGCAACTCTAGAGTTATTAAATTAAGTTAATCTTAATTATTTAATTGATGAACTTAAATTAATATTATTGAATTAAACTTTTGGGCAACATCATGAAAATACACAATTGACCGTCTCAAAATAGCTGTTTGTAATTACCTCCACTACTGAAGGTCGACGGATATGTTTCACCCCTGTCTGTTTGTTTGTTTGTTTGTTTGTCTGTGAGCAGATAAGCAATGGGTGGAAAGGAGTGTTATATAAGGACGGACTGACCGACAGAGGAACAAGCTTATTATTATTATATAGATTATTACTGGTGAAGAACCCGTCCTTATGAACGTGTTCGTTCCCCCAGAATTATGGACGGCTTGACATAACACCCACCACTACTTGGAACAGCATAATATGATACACGTTTACATGGAGAGAATTGGGGTCCTCCCCCAACCCTGAACCTCCCAGAGTACAAATTTATTTTCCCACCTCCTGTACATAGTCCAAGTACAACCAACAGTTTCGAGCTCATTCTACCCAGCGGTTCAGGAGTGCAAACAAATCAAAAGCACAAAAATACGTTTTTTAACTCGGGAGTTCATAGAATACGATACCCTGCGCAGTGTTGATGCATACATACTTCAATTTTAATAAAATAATGATTTTAACATGTTGCCTGCTGACTACGAGTTTCCTCATCGTGCTGGGTGTATCAGATTCTGCCACTACGAGGATTCTCGGTGAAAGAGAAAACGCTGCCGTGTCAGATAATGCAAGAAACGATCTTCTGATCGTTCGGTGAACATAAATCGATGTAATAATCATGATCATCATTATCGGTCTCCATTAGAAGTTTTGTCACTTCATCTGCATTCATACTTGCCATTATAAAGGGTAATGACAAGTAGCAAAACAGAAAAACAAGTTTGAATTGCGAACATACCCCATGGGAGTTCATTCGTACAACTCTCAGGTGAGCGATAGCACGGACGACAGATAGTTTTGAAATTTGGTAAGATTTTCATCGCATCATAAAAAGAAACCAGAACACCTCAAAATAGTGAGGCTAGTTTCATATCATCATTTGTGACTTAATTTTGCGTTGGGCATCACCCAGCGCATTTAATATATATTTTTTAATTACAATTTTAAGAAAATTGGCCGAAAGTGCCGTTTCTTAGCCCAAAGGGCTGGAATCGCACTTTGGGCTCAATTAGTGCCTGGGGAATGGTCTCGAGAATATACCTGTCAAGTTTGGTTCTGTTCCGTCCACTAATAACTGAGAAATAACAATTTTAAGAAAATGGGCCAAAATTGTTCACGAATAATGGAGAAATAGACGTTCAAATGAACTGTATACAAGAAAAGAGAGAACGCGAGCGGCGTTTAGACCCCGTGGGGTGGAAGACCCCGTGGGGTAAAATACACGTGGTTGTCGGTACTTGGTCTACCATTTGCAATGACGTACTACCAACATGGGTTCAGTTGCTGAAAATAGTCCGACTACGTAGCTCGTACCTGGCATACAGAATTGAAAACCTTGGCGCGGCGCATGCTCGGAGTTTTGTCATAATGTGGGGGTTCCCAAGGGTCAGGTCAGGTATGGGAGCATGTGCCAGAACAGCGCGTCGCTGCGTCCACTTTCCGCCGGTACTCCGGGGGCCTCCGTCTGGCCATCCCCCAGGCAGATGCCAGGCCCATCCCCATCTCCTTGAGATGATGGTCAACCTGCTGCAACCATGAGGCACGTGGTCGGCCCACTGGCCTCCTCCACTCATGAGACTCCCTCGCTGAGAGAATCTGGTGAGCAGGATCAGCGTCAGGAAAACGAGCCACATGTCCATACAGCCGCAGCTGACGCTCACGGACTATGCAGGTAACAAATCTCATCCGAGTCTCTCTCAGCAACCGCTCGTTGGACACAAAATCCGACCAGCGATAGCCAAGGATTCTCCGAAGAGACCTGGGACCAAAGGAATTAAGTCTCCGTCTCAGATCCTTGGTCAAAGTCCAAGTCTCGCACCCATAGAGCAAGACTGGAAGTACCAAGGACCTGAAGACTCGGACTTTCGTCCTCCCGCACAGGTACCGGCAGCGCCACACCCCATGATCCAGTGAATCCATGACTCCCCAGGCCCGACCCAGACGTCTATTGACCTCCGGCTCACAACCTGCGGAGACATGAATATCACTGCCAAGGTAAGTGAATCTATCCACGACCTCAACATCCTCACCACAAACAGACACAGACAGGACAGCAGCATCCAAGATGTCACCGAAAGCCTGGATCTTTGTTTTGACCCAAGAAATCCGTAATCCCAATGGCTCCGACTCCTCATTCAGCACCTCGAGGGCCGCCAAGAGGATGTCTAAAGTCTCCGCAAAGATGACTGCATCATCTGCAAAAATCAAGGTCCGAGATCTTGACATTGCCAAACGATGCACCGCAACTTGATCTCTCCGACATCCTCCCAAAAATCCAGTCCATACAAGTGCTGAAAAGTGTGGGGGCAAGTACACATCCCTGACGAACTCCAGTAACAACTGGAAATAAGTCAGAGGCGGTACCACCACACTTCACAGCACTCTCAGTACCAGAATACAGTTCAGACATCAGATTGATCAGTTTTGGAGACACTACTCACAAAAACCAAGAATGCTCCAGAGGGCAAGCTGATTCACTGATTCAAACGTTTCACAGAGATCAACCTAGGCTGCAAGCAGCCCCTTCCGAAACTCTCGTCTGCGTTCAGTGAGGACCCAAGGAGCAAGGATACGGTCAATCGTTGACCTCTTTGGTGTAAAGCCTGACTGCTCTGGACGCTGATGCTCAAGCAGATTGTGGCGAACCCGATCAAGAATTATCCGATCAAAGATCTTGCCCGGCACTGAGAGCAGCGTCAACCCTCGGTCGTTGTTGCAGTCTTGGCGATCACCCTTCCCTTTCCAGAGAGGGACAACAAGGTCCCTCTTCCAGTCAGTTGGGATGATGCCTGTGTTCCAGGCAGAGCACAGAACTGCATGCAACGACGCGAGTGCAGCATTTCCACCAGCCTTGAGAAGTTCAGCATGGATGCCACAGATCCCTGGAGCTTTGCCCCGTTTCAACTGGTTCACCGCAGCCCGTGTTTCCACAAGCGATGGTGGACCACAGTTGATTCGAGGGTCAGCAACAGGGATTGTAACACCCTTGACGTCCAACTCGACAGCTGGGGGATCAGCCTGGTACAACCGCTCAAAGTAACCGACCCAGCGGGCCTTCACTTCAGACTCCTCTGTCAAGAGCCTACCACTCTCTGCTCGAACTGCAGTGCTCCGAGGGATGGGCTTGGATGAACGTAATGCGCGACCCCTGTAAGCGGACGAGAATCACCTGTCCACAGGTGATGCTCTACCCCCTCACAGATTCCTCGCACATAGGCCTCCTTGTCCACCCTCAGTGCACGTACAGTTTTACGCCTCAGCTCCCTGAACAGCTCAGCTCTGCCATTCAGCCTGGCCCTGCGACTCTGGTCAATGGTATCCAGTGTCCCTTGAGAGACAAAATTCTTCTTGCCCTGCGGTGAACTCCAAGGCATCCACCGGCAACATCAAGGACGGTGGTCTTGAAGGTGCTCCACAACTCTTCAGGACCCCCCAAAGCACCCAGACCCCCCAAGTGTCCACTCAGCCTGTTCGCAAACTCCTCAGCTACTCTCTCATCCCTGAGCTTGGCAACATCCAGCCTAGGCTGGGATGGTACCATTCTCCAGGATTTAAGGTGCAGCTTTAGAGTTGCTACAACAAGCCTGTGGTCAGTATTGAGGAACTGAGCACTCCGGTAGACCCTGCAGTTCTGGATCATCCTCCAACGACCGTCAATGAGGACATGGTCAATCTCCTTTGCCACACCGCCAGCGTTGGAATACCAAGTCCAGCGATGAGCTTGCGGGCGCTGAAACCATGAACCAGCCACCCTAAGTCCATGACTTCTTGCAAAGTCAAGGAACTTAGTGCTATTCTGGTTCATAGTTCCTGACCCATGGGGACCAACACACACCTCATAACCATCCCTATCAGTTCCAGTCGATGCATTGAAATCCCCAAGACTAGAAGTGTATCTCGTCTGGGGCACTGATCAACCACAGACTCGAGTGTGGCGTAGAATGCATCCTTCACGGTAAGATCACTCGCCTCAGTCGGAGCATAAATAGAGACCAGGGAAATGACACCTAAGGAGTGACGAATCCTTAATCTCATAATACGCTCGTTGACCGGTGTTACCTCAATTATCATTGGGGTCAGCTTATTGGACACAGCTACAGCAACTCCTTGGGTATGGTAACCATCAGAGCGACCAGACCAATAGTAGGTGTAACCACCCACCATTATCTCGCCGCAATCCGGTCTCCGAACCTCAGAGAGAGCTGCAATCCCGATGTCCAAACGCTTGAGCTCAGATGATAACAGAGACAGGTGATCATCCTCTCTTAGGGATAGGACATTCCAGGCACCCACCCGAAGGGACCGCCTCAGGTTAACCCAAGGAGACCGCCGTCTGGTGGACGACACCTCAGCACCACTCCGACACACTCTCCCGCAATCTGACCCAGGGATGTTACCCCGTGGTTTCCCTCCTATCAAAGATTGGGGGTCCCGAAGGCTTTGCCCCAATCCCATCATCCGGTGAGCTGCCCTGCGAAGGGAAGCTGCACAGGAGGTACTCTCACGGAGTGGGTTTTCAGATTTTTTTGCGTTTTTGCGTTTTGCGGAATGAAGCGTTTTACGGTGGCTGGAGTGCAAATCCTGCCACCAACCTCCTAATAAGAAGTAACCCAACTGCAGGAGGACGTCCGCAGACACAGTTGGGCACTAGATATGGATGGCCGTTGGCTCACAAGGAGCTCCTCCGCCCTTTGACAGGTTTTGTTTTTAATCCTGCTGGGTGTCCCTATCCAAACCCCCTCCTCACCAGAAAACCTGGTGGGGGAGACGGTTTAGTCGCCGACAACCCGACCATGGAACAGGTTAGTACAGGTTTACATGGTACCTGTAGCAGGTCACAGATCGAACCTGACCTGACAAGAATCAGCAATGGATGATTAACTTGGATTTGCTCAAGGAAGGGTAAAATTTGAAAACAGAGTGTATGCACACATGCATACTTGGCTTGCAAATGGGAGTGCTGTAAACTATAAGATTCGGCAGTCAACGTGTTTAAAATCGTTTTTAAAAAAATCTGGAAGTTTAGCACCACCGAAGCAATCTTTATACATCACCTTACACACTGTAATGGGATGACGTGGAGTCGCAGTTTTGGGGAAGGAGCCGTTATTGATCACCATAGATGTACATATAACCATACAGTAGCTTCTTCTTCAACACCCCTGACACTACTATCTCACATGCCTGCCACGCTCTCTAATACAATATATATATATATATATATATATATATATATATATATATATATATATATATATATATATATATATCGATATATTGCATGGTTCTTGGAAGTATTATGGATATGATTTGTGTCTTATAGTGTTCAAATATTGGTTTGCGGGCACCAGCGGTGACCACTATTTTCGTTGTGTCTGTCTGTCTGTCTGTCTGTCTGTTTGTGACTCTCTCCAGAGCATAGCTCCGTGACCTTTGATGCGATCTTGATGAAACTTGGACACAAGCTAGATATCATGTTCTAGTTTTGTCTTTTTGTATGAGGGGCGTCCCACACCTCTTGTGGGCGGAGCCACGCCCACTTGAACTTTTTTCTCGATTTTTTTTTCGCAATTTCATTACATGGAATCTGTGTATAATGTACATAAGTACAACATATAAAAATCCGATTTGATTTGGTCAATTTTGACGGAAGAGATAGGTTTTTTTTACGGTAGGGCTTCCTCAAAAGCTTCCACTAACTCAATTGTACCTATCGTGGTATTGTTCAATAATTCCCGCGAACCATCGTCGCCTCCCGGCTAGTATAATTCAATTTACATGAAGGTTTAAAGAGGTTTAAAGGCGAAAATAATGGGGAAAACATTTCAGGTTCCACCTCCAGTTTTTCCAGCGTCTATGACATCACCCAATCTAACACATTTCATTCGTCATTTGTGCATGTTGTATGCATCCATTATGACGTCCTTATAAACTGTAAGTTTCCTCTTTGGAATGATTTTCAATTTTGTTTGAGTGCCAGACATGTACCTCTAGGAAGGAATTAAATAATTACATACGATCAGTTAAAATGTTTTGAATGAAATATCTGACAAGTGGCCTCCACATTCTGTTGCATTCAACATGTCATCTCGATCATGTCCCGAACGACATTAAGCCTTGCTGATTGACGTGGAATTCCAGAAAACCATTCCGAGAAGCTTCAGAGTTAACACCGTCCGCATTTTAGCGGATCATCCCGGCATGGTTCGCATCCTAGCCATCTGTGACGATGAAATACAAGCTGTTTTCAGGAGAGAGAATTTGCTTCAAACTCATTCCTCTTTCGCTCCTCGAACACCAAGCAGCAAAGCTGTGCCAGTTTGTTGCAAATCACAAGGTGAGTATTAGGGGTCTATTTTAAAATAATCAAATTAAACATCCGAGCTAGTGTAAACTTTTTATAGCCAGTGTACCCTAGAGTAATACAGAATGGTCTGAAGTTATCATTAAATAAAGTGTGACAAGGTAACTTCTCCAAGCATATAACATACCCTTTTATCTTGCCAAGAGGAGTGCAGTATGAACTCATCTTTCCCACACCATGACAGCCCAACCATCAATTTCATATGACAGCATGGTCAGAATTTTCCCAGAGAAGGAAAGAATGAGCATAAAGAAAAAAAAAATTCAAAAGGAATAAGGAAGGAAAATAAACAGAGAGGGGAGGATGTCACGGATGGTTGCATTTCAAAATGAGTGTGTTTTGTCTGCACAAAGGATAAAATACAAAACGTTCCGGCAATGAGCTGTGACACCCAGGCTCACATCAACTGGATTATCTACCATATCCACCCTGTCTCACCATATACTTCTTGCAACTCCATTTCGCACCGTTCAGTTCTCCTTCGTGCCATCTTTACTGCACTATTATTCTTCAAGCCAATTGAATTGTTAGCAGCAGCATTGCCATTTCAGAGAGGTGTATTGCTTTTCCTTGTTACATCAAGATAATACTGCACTTGAATCGATGTCGCGTTATGACAACATTTGAAAAGTCTTGAAAAAATTTTTTTTTTAACAAGAAAAACCTGTGATGAGATCACGATCTATCTCGGATTGGTTCCAGCCTTGAAACGTGACTTAACTTGTCGTGAATGGTCTTAAGCTCTGTCAACAGAGTGCATGTTCATCGTTAATTAATATATATGCATATATCTATAAACAATTGACCCCTCCCACACTCCTCCAGCTGAAGAAGCTGCATAAAGCAACCCATGAAGACCTACACAAGGTAAGCGCTATGCTGTTTCAAACCTTTCCCAAAGTTTCTCAAATGTGGGTGGGTCTTTCTTTATTTATATATTGACTGCTTTTGACGTTGGCACGTGGTACATACTTGGGAGCTTTATTGGTATACATTGCTGTCTACGCTATCGCTGATGATTCGCCAATAAGTGATGAAACCGGTCCGGTAGCTGAGGAGGTGTGGAGCATTGGGATTGCCATGTGTGTATGATGTGTGAATGTCTTTATAGTTGTTGAGGAACTCTGGGAAGGGTTCGAAACAACATTGCACTTACCTTGTGTAGGTCTTTTTGGGTTTCTTTATGCAGCTTCTTCGGCTGGAGGAGTGAGGGAGGGGTCAATATGCAGCTTCTCGTTCTTTATGCAGCTTCTCATTCCACTCCTGTGTGCATTCATTCTTACATTACATCTCTGCGTTGTTTCAACAACATATTGCATTGCACATTTTGTACAAGTCAATAAGTAAACTATGTTTGAGGTTTTGCATGTAATTAATTATTTGGTTTCTTTTAATTTGTAAGATCTTGCCATTACTGTACAATTAATTATTTTGTTTGTGGAACCAAACAAACAATCTATTTATCACAGCCTTCATAACTTCCAGAGAGCTCCTCCCCCTCCCAACATGATTAATAACAAGTAAATTTACCCTGCACTTATACAAGCCCCAGATATGTCCTTCCCACTGATGTTCAGAAGGACCTAATCCAGATACACAGTCCGTTCACTGATAGCGATCCACCGGGGGGTTGTGTAACACATGTCCCACCACTCCACTTCCACCGACCCACCTGGTTGGGAGTTTGCATTACGAGCAGGTGCTTGTTCGGTGAGCTGAGAAAGTTTTCCAAATATTCCGTCATGCCGAGGCGCAGCCCTTTCTCTCAGATACTTTTCCAAGTATCTTTCAGAAACTTGGTGAGCCATTCCAAGTAACGATCCTGAACCCGGACACATCATACTTTTTATTTCACCCCAAACTCTTCAGCTTCCTCGCGTTTCTGTGCATGTGCACTGAGCATTTTGGGGCGGATTATGTCATCTTGAAAGTGCTGCATTGTGTCAACTTTTGATCAGCTCAAACTGTCATTCCCCCAAACATATGCATACCCAAATAACCAAGACTGTTATGCACCCCAGCTACAATTGCATTTACATAGCTAATGCAACAACTCCATAACACAACAGGCTGAGAAACATTCCAAATATCTTACCAAAACTCAACCAAATGCCAAACCTTCTCAGTATGACATCATTTTTACCTGAAGCTAGCTCCTGGACTCATTTGCAATTCTTTGTTTCCGATGTTCACGCTTGATGGGAAGGACAGGTTGTATGTGAGCACCATGTCCTAATTTTCAATTATCGCTTTTGCTTCATGCTTCCATAATTTATCTGAGGCTGGGATATTGAAGTTTCTGCAGATGAGCCAGCAGATTATTCTACAAACTCTGTTGTACCTTTGTGTGTACAGCTGTTCTGACATGAGTGTTTTACATCCCAATCGGAGGTGACTCGTGCTTTCTGTTTTTACCTTTCAGAATCTACACTTGTCAGATTGACTCAGTCCTACCATTTTCTTAAGGCATTCATGTGGTGTCCTTGATCTTGGGCATTAATAATGATTTGTTCCCCATCCCAGTTGAGTTGACCTCTTCTTAGCCATTCCTTTGAGCCTTCTTTGTCTATTCCCAATCTGTCCAACTCCTTTTTGTACCTTCCTGCTATTTTATCGTTCTCCCAGTGTCAGTGTATGTCTGTTGATATTTTGTTTTATATTTTTATTCTGTGTTTTTTGCAATTATTGGGGCTGTATTCGTTGTTTCGCTTTTATTTGTGACATCTTTATTCAGACCTGTCTTTGGAATTTTTTGCAAGGTGAGTGAGAGATACGTACCTTTTCTGGCATGCTGTCTTCAGGTTTGCTTACAAATTGGATTCTTTAGTCTGTTGAACTTTTCACGTGATCAGTCAATCCGACAGTTGTCATTCTGTGCACTTGATCGAGTTCCATCAGGCCGCCACCTCCTTAACGTCTCGACAGGTACATTCTCAGGATGCATTGGTTTTATGGAACATTTTGTGTATGGTGAGAAGTTTGCTGTTTTTGCATCTAGTTTATTGATTTCTGATTGTGGTCAGTTTATTATTCTGCAGCTGATATTGTGAGTTGGTTAATGGCTTTGATTTTGTTCTTTGGAGAAAGGTATGTTTTCAGGATCATCCTCGTTCTACGCAGGTATTTTTCAGTAATTGTTTTGCACATACTGTATTTGGTTTCTTCTCTTCTTTTGCAAGTACTTCTCTTTGTATGATGCTTCATTGTCTAGCTCCTGTATTTTAAAGCTTTGGTCGATTTTTTTTTTAATGTTGTCCGTTGTTGTTGATTTACCTCGTATGAATGTGCACTTGGCACATTTATCTAGGCTAAATTCCATAATGTCCTCAGAGTACTGTTTCACTAGTTACCTCCGCCACCAAAGATTACCTTCACTGGGGTAAGACGAGCATGGGCGAGGCCCAGAAATGAACGATGCCAAGAGGTCCTTGGCATGCAGCAGTAGTTCCATACTGACTTGCATGATCTTTTCTTTCTTTCTCTAAGAACCCCTAATTTGTCAACTTGAGATGCACAACGAATTATCATCGATTCAAAAGAGCTACCAACGATTGACCACCGTCCTGGCTGGGCGAGGCACTGACTCGCACCTCACACCTTTTCCTCGAAGCTTACACCACATTCGCTGCACCTTTCCTTACACATAGCAACCATACACCACACCACTTTCCTTCCTTCCCTTCCTATAATTTTGGGATCAGTGTAAGCCTGCCTGTTTGTTCTGGGTGAGCAAGTGGCCACACCTCAGCCTTGTAGTTCCTCTATCTTCTTTTTCTTCCTCTCTCCTTTTCCTGGATAATTGTGGCACACCTGCCTTGTGTTCTGCAGATAAGTAAGATTGTTTAAGGGGCTTTTACGTTCCAAAGGTTAATTACTTTCTTTGTGAAACTGTATAGTTTCTGTAAATACTTGATTGTTGCCTGTAAATATGTGCCTAGTTTGGTGAACTGCTTCAAACCTGCTCGGCTGTTTCTTTTCCTTCATTGGTTTAGCATAGCGTGTACATAATAGATATATGAGAGGTTGTGCCCCACTAGAATAGCCAATGCCCCCACCTTCAGTTTCACTCAACCACAGCACAATAATTATATGAGGTACGACGTCGAGAACATGGTCCCCAGTTGAGGTAATGAGGTCACCAGGTAAGGTAATGCAACACTGAGCGTGGGGACCCATCTATATCTACAGGGTGAGTAATACGTCCCAGGACACGGTTTTAGCTGCTGATAAAAGATTTGTTTATACCATACCATGTATTTATGTATATTTTTCAGATAATACAAATAATACATGAGACGAAGATGGCAGACACCAGTCCATTTACAGTGGAAGAGAGGCCGGTAACAGTGGTGTGGTACAACGAGAGGAGAAACACAAACAAGATGATGAAACGGTTGCAAGAAGACTTTGAGGAGCGTTTTAGAAAGATAGCACCGTCAAACTGAAATCTTTATCTCTGGGGAAACAGGCATTTCAGACTGGACGTGTTCT